>NC_042965.1:39245000-39265000 GCF_901001165.1 Salmo trutta | reverse complement strand
CTCTTTCTATATATCTCTCTATATCTATCTCTTTCTATATATATATCTCTATATATCTATCTTTTTCTTCTTCCATCTCTCTCACAGTCTCACTGCGGAATCAGACATTTGTCCAGAAAATTAAAATTTAAGGTTCAGGCATCAAGTCCGTATGGTTAAGTTAAGAGTTGAGGTTTGAGATAGGGTTAAAACAACAACAAGAAACGAGTGGCTAGCAGTGGGATTGAACACGCAGCCCTTGGAGAGAGTTTGTGGGTTACACCCATCCGCCATCCCTGTCCACAACACCCAAAACTACTTGACGGTAATAGTGCTCAAAGTTGCCCCTAGTGGCCGGCTTTGACGTCATCTTCTGACGTCCTGCTTACTGGGACGGATGTCTAATTTCGCAGTGGATTTTGAGCGACCTGGCTGCCCTCTCTCCAGCACAGACACTGACCTTTAGCATCAATCTGGGTTTCAAACCAGTGTATTTAGAAAACCTCCACACCAGCCACACAATTCTCTGCCCCCTCTCGTCCTCTCTCTCTCTCTCTCTCTCTCTCTCACACACACACACACACACACACACACACACACACACACACACACACACACACACCAAACCTCTCCCTCCTCTCTCACACACACACACACACACACACACACACACCAAACCTCTCCCTCCTCACACACACACACACACACACACACACACACACACACACACACACACACACACACACACACACATATACACACACACACACACACACACTCCAAACCTCTCCTCCCTCCCTCTCAGACACCCTTATCCCCTCCCTCCCAGACACCCTTTCCCCTCCCTCCTAGACACCCTTTCCCCTCCCAGACACCCTTTCCCCTCCCAGACACCCTTTCCCCTCCCAGACACCCTTTCCCCTCCCAGACACCCTTTTCCCCTCCCTCCCAGACACCCTTTCCCCTCCCAGACACCCTTTCCCCTCCCAGACACCCTTTCCCCTCCCAGACACCCTTTCCCCTCTCAGACACCCTTTCCCCTCCCAGACACCCTTTCCCCTCCCAGACACCCTTTCCCCTCCCTCCCAGACACCCTTATCCAGTGCTTATAGTTTGAGCCAGGTCCTGCCGGAACAAGATCCGGCACCTCTCCGTTTTGGACTGTTTCATTTCGTAACCTATTTGGCCGGATCCCTACCGACCCTGGCATGAAAAGTAATTGTCACTCTTTGCAATGTAAAAATGAAATCAAAAGCAATCAAAGTTCATTCGAGTTGCCTCTGGGGCTGATATTCGGGTTGGGCTGCTCGGGGTTCATGGTTTGCATAACATTGTAATCTATATTTGCGGACCAATGCTTGGCCATGGCTGTTCAGAAAGAAATGAAATAATTCAGAATAGCCTACTACAGAATAGCCTACTACATGAAAATGCCTGTAATTTAGAAACAGATTATCAGTAGTTGCCTAGCTGTGGATTGTGTGTAGCCCAATACCAAGGCATAGCCTAGAGTCTAAACACATGGCAAATCTGTCACAGCATGCAGACAAAACAGGCCTTTCTCAATATTTACAACGCAATCGCACGAAAACACAGGTTGGAAACAAAATGGCTCCTGCTGAAAAGAGAAGACTCTAATCTGTCTTCTGTAGGTGAACAAAATATTTGATACATTTCCAAATATTGTTTTACAAAGTAAGACCGAGAAATATGCTTTCGGCATGAACTATGACCAGCGAGTGACCTCCCGCATCAGTGGGTGAGTCAGTAAAACTGGATTGCATTTTTAGGACTCTAATTTCCTCCTCATATTGTAATATGTCTCCACATACCTAGGTTTATGCTATTGATGGATTCAAGGTCGTTTTTTATTGATCTCAGATTCTCAGTTTGTCAGTGTCAAAGTAGCCTGTCATTTCGATAATTTGTATGGTATTAAAACATATTCTGCGGTTCTGGGGGGGCAGTTCCCTGTGACAACAATTTGGGACCCCCTTGTGGCCCCCCTAAATGTGGAGTATGAAATAATTTTTACATAACTCATTTTTGCTATCGTTCTTTTTTTTACATCCGTTATTAGACAGTGGCAACGATGATGATTATGAACATGGTCTTTTGCCTGCTGATGCCTGAAAACGATATGACAACAATAACTCTAATATAACTGGCCCCTCTAACAGTACAACTGGCCCCAGCTTGGCCCCCCCCCCCAGTTGAAATGGTCAAGAACTGCCACTGCCCAGGTGACCCCCCCTCTCTCGCTCACTTTTTGTTCCGAAAGCTCACGATTTACAAATGAAGCGTCGGCTGTGTGTGTGTGTGTGTGTGTGTGTGGGTGTGGGTGTGGGTGTGGGTGTGAGAGTGAGAGTGTTACCACAGCTGCTTGCCACAGACCTATCTGTGTGCCATTACGATTTGGAGAGGTGAGACAGAGGCATCTATTTTCGACTGGCATTAAGACAGCGCAATTGTCAAACGCACGTTCGTTTGCAATTTAGACCTGTTAAAGTCAGGGCTCTTCTATTTTCAAACCCCAGCGCCAGGATCGGTCATTTATCTGTTTTATATGAGCTCGCTTGCGCTGAGGTGGGAGGGGTGGCAATATCTGATGTGTGTCCTTAAAGTTCAGTATGCGGCTGGTATGGATATTTAAGACCAACCTAAAGCTAGTTTTACTGGGGTAACCATAGCTGCCGTAAGGTGGTTGTGGGATGGATTTTGAGAATGCGTATCCAGCCGTGACCCAGTGACTGTAATTATGCACATAGAACAAGAGAGATGTGCTTTTCGTGCCCGTAAACCTCTCATTTAGAAACCTAAAAAAACCTCATGTTTTTTCCCCCATTTCGTTTAATTTTATTTTGAAATACAAGCATATCCTACCCTCCTCTTAATGGGGGCTGTTTCTTTGTCATGCCCAATGCCATTGGCAAGTACTCAATACTATCGACAAAGGGTTTGGCTCGTCAGACCACTTTGAAATCTTAATTACAAAGCTGTATTAAAAGATCAAGTTTGGCAGCAGCAAAACAGCGAGCAGACATCTCCTATTTATCTATGTAGGTTATTATTCATTATTTCAGCCAGCTCCTGTTATTAATGTGGATGTGCGCAAAGACCCTCCATGTAGACAATACTGTGTGGAATGAGAGGAGATAATCCAGTAAAACTCGTATTTAGAGACATTTAAGTTATTTTCCTGTAACAATTTATTGTTTTCCGTTTCGTTGGATTAAAAAAACAAGCCGTTAGTAGGCTACACTTTTCCTACTATAAAGAAAGCTGGCTCAGCAGCAATGTGTCTGGCTGGCGTCTTTTTTTATATCCTGGAAATGCATTAGCCAAGTAGCCTATCCATAAAATGTTTCCAAATGGCCTGCGCACGAAGCTTTTGCCGACATGTTTTTGTTGTTGCATTATTCACAATTCACATAGGTCTACCTGCAGTGCGCACTCCATTCGGTTTGTGTCCATCCCCATTTTCAAAGAGTACCTCTTGTCTGGTTACCAAAAACATACTCCTCCAATCATAGGCTATTCAAATGTTTCTGTCCGATAACGCCATATCAACGGTAGGCCTAGGCTATATCGTGGTTATTGAGAACGTGCCTCACACATACAATACCATTTACGGGAGCTTAGTATTTTTTATTTGAGGGTAAGTACAATGCATAAAGGCCTTTGCTCGTCAAAGCCAATTACTAAGCCAATACTGGATGTTTAAAAAAATATATATTTGCTATCACTCAATCACTTGTTGTTGTAGCCGATACTTTTTCATAAACTGTAGTATCAATCCACAATGGACTATTCTGCCCCCGATGAACTGAAGTTGAGGACAATGTCTGTAAATAACCGACAGAACTTGAGACAAATGCATGCAGTATTAAGCCATGGAAAGCCTTGGTTGGCCAGTGAGTAGCCAAGCCCTCATCAAACTTGTTTATTCATCAAAACTTAGCCCTTTCATGCCACCGCCAGCTATTGCAGTTATAATAATAGCTAAGAAAATATCAAACATATTTCTGATACACCCCTGGACCTACAGCTCTACCTACAGCTCTACCTACAGCTCTCCCTACAGCTCTACCTACAGCTCTACCTACAGCTCTACCTACAGCTCTACCTACAGCTCTACCTACAGCTCTACCTACAGCTCTCCCTACAGCTCTACCTACAGCTCTACCTACAGCTCTCCCTACAGCTCTACCTACAGCTCTACCTATAGCTCTACCTATAGCTCTACCTACAGCTCTACCTACAGCTCTACCTATAGCTCTACCTACAGCTCTCCCTACAGCTCTCCCTACAGCTCTCCCTACAGCTCTACCTACAGCTCTCCCTACAGCTCTCCCTACAGCTCTACCTACAGCTCTACCTACAGCTCTCCCTACAGCTCTACCTACAGCTCTCCCTACAGCTCTACCTACAGCTCTCCCTACAGCTCTCCCTACAGCTCTACCTACAGCTCTCCCTACAGCTCTACCTACAGCTCTCCCTACAGCTCTCCCTACAGCTCTACCTACAGCTCTACCTACAGCTCTACCTACAGCTCTACCTACAGCTCTATATACAGCTCTACCTACAGCTCTACCTACAGCTCTCCCCAGTGAATGTTTCTCCACCTGATGCAGGTCTGAACTGATGGACAGAGGTAGCCAGACCAACCAGATCTCAGTCTCACTTCAGAATTAGATGTTCATCCATGTTTCTCAGACATCAAATTTCGAAGTTGTTCCAAACTTCACATTTTGGTCATGCAGTGTATCTAATAGCCTGTGTACCTCTGTGCTTTATCCCCTACCACCTCACACACACACACACACACACACACACACACACACACACACACACACACACACACACACACACACACACACACACGGTCTTAGCAGGAGGGTTTTGATTGACCAAGCACTTATGACTCTTAAATGGCTTTACGACCACTTCTCCCCTCTTTCTCACCCCCCTCTCCCCTACCTCTCCCCTCTTCCTTACCCCCTATCTCTCCCCTCTCCCCCCCTCTTCCTCTCCCTTCTCCCCTACCTCTCGCCTCTCCCCTCTTCCCCTAACTCTCCCCAACCCCTTCTCCCTCTTCCCTACCTCTCCCAGCTTCCTCACCCCTCTTCCTCCCTCTCTGCTCCCCCTACCTCTCCCCCTTCTCTCTCTTCCTCACCCCCTTCTCCCCCTACCTCTCCCCTGTGTCTGTGTGTGTGTGTGTGTGTGTCTGTGTTTATGTCTGTGTGTGTGTGTGTGTGTGTGTAAAGTGGGACCTCGCCTGCTCCTTCCACCTGGCAGTCAGTTGGGGGTCCTGTCAACTCTCTGAAAACCCACTGGAGTGTGATGATTACCCAGCACTCACTCTTAGACTTTACATAGTGTGAAAGTGTGTATTTATGAGTGTGTGTGTGTGTGTGGCGTCAATATCCATGTGTGTGTTTTTTATGTGTGTAAATAAATACTTAATAAAGGTGGTCAATGTAAATTGTCCAGTTAGCCATTTGATGAATTGTGCAGCAGTCTTATGGCTCAGAGGTAAAAGCTGTTCAGGAGCCTCTTGGTCCTAGACTTGGCGCTCCGGGTACCGCTTGCCGTATGGTAGCAGAGAAAACAGTCCATGACTTGGGTGGCTGGAGTCTTTGACAATTTGTAGGGCCTTCCTCTGACACCGCCTGGTATAGAGGTCCTGGATGGCAGGGAGTTCAGCCCCAGTCAAGATGCTCTCTTCCTGAGGTGGAAGAGGCGTTGTTGTGCCCTCTTCACAGCTGTGTTGGTGTGTTCGGACTGTGATCGGTCCTTAGTGATGTGAACATGGAGCCCTCTTCACAGCTGTGTTGGTGTGTTTGGACTGTGATCGGTCCTTAGTGATGTGAACATGGAGCCCTCTTCACAGCTGTGTTGGTGTGTTCGGACTGTGATCGGTCCTTAGTGATGTGAACATGGAGCCCTCTTCACAGCTGTGTTGGTGTGTTCGGACTGTGATCGGTCCTTAGTGATGTGAACATGGAGCCCTCTTCACAGCTGTGTTGGTGTGTTCGGACTGTGATCGGTCCTTAGTGATGTGAACATGGAGCCCTCTTCACAGCTGTGTTGGTGTGTTTGGACTGTGATCGGTCCTTAGTGATGTGAACATGGAGCCCTCTTCACAGCTGTGTTGGTGTGTTCGGACTGTGATCGGTCCTTAGTGATGTGAACATGGAGCCCTCTTCACAGCTGTGTTGGTGTGTTTGGACTGTGATCGGTCCTTAGTGATGTGAACATGGAGCCCTCTTCACAGCTGTGCTGGTGTGTTCGGACTGTGATCGGTCCTTAGTGATGTGAACATGGAGCCCTCTTCACAGCTGTGTTGGTGTGTTCGGACTGTGATCGGTCCTTAGTGATGTGAACATGGAGCCCTCTTCACAGCTGTGTTGGTGTGTTCGGACTGTGATCGGTCCCTTAGTGATGTGAACATGGAGCCCTCTTCACAGCTGTGTTGGTGTGTTTGGACTGTGATCGGGTCCTTAGTGATGTGAACATGGAGCCCTCTTCACAGCTGTGTTGGTGTGTTCGGACTGTGATCGGTCCTTAGTGATGTGAAACATGGAGCCCTCTTCACACAGCTGTGTTGGTGTGTTCGGACTGTGATCGGTCCTTAGTGATGTGAACATGGAGCCCTCTTCACAGCTGTGTTGGTGTGTTCGGACTGTGATCGGTCCTTAGTGATGTGAACATGGAGGCCCTCTTCACAGCTGTGTTGGTGTGTTCGGACTGTGATCGGTCCTTAGTGATGTGAACATGGAAGCCCTCTTCACAGCTGTTTTGGTGTGTTCGGACTGTGATCGGTCCTTAGTGATGTGAACATGGAGCCCTCTTCACAGCTGTGTTGGTGTGTTCGGACTGTGATCGGTCCTTAGTGATGTGAACATGGAGCCCTCTTCACAGCTGTGTTGGTGTGTTCGGACTGTGATCGGCCTTAGTGATGTGAACATGGAGCCCTCTTCACAGCTGTGTTGGTGTGTTTGGACTGTGATCGGTCCTTAGTGATGTGAACATGGAGCCCTCTTCACAGCTGTGTTGGTGTGTTTGGACTGTGATCGGTCCTTAGTGATGTGAACATGGAGCCCTCTTCACAGCTGTGTTGGTGTGTTTGGACTGTGATCGGTCCTTAGTGATGTGAACATGGAGCCCTCTTCACAGCTGTGTTGGTGTGTTTGGACTGTGATCGGTCCTTAGTGATGTGAACATGGAGCCCTCTTCACAGCTGTGTTGGTGTTTTCGGACTGTGATCGGTCCTTAGTGATGTGAACATGGAGCCCTCTTCACAGCTGTGTTGGTGTGTTTGGACTGTGATCGGTCCTTAGTGATGTGAACATGGGGCCCTCTTCACAGCTGTGTTGGTGTTTCGGACTGTGATCGGTCCTTAGTGATGTGAACATGGAGCCCTCTTCACAGCTGTGTTGGTGTGTTCGGACTGTGATCGGTCCTTAGTGATGTGAACATGGAGCCCTCTTCACAGCTGTGTTGGTGTGTTTGGACTGTGATCGGTCCTTAGTGATGTGAAACATGGAGCCCTCTTCACAGCTGTGTTGGTGTGTTCGGACTGTGATCGGTCCTTAGTGATGTGAACATGGAGCCCTCTTCACAGCTGTGTTGGTGTGTTCGGACTGTGATCGGTCCTTAGTGATGTGAACATGGAGCCCTCTTCACAGCTGTGTTGGTGTGTTCGGACTGTGATCGGTCCTTAGTGATGTGAACATGGAGCCCTCTTCACAGCTGTGTTGGTGTGTTTGGACTGTGATCGGTCCTTAGTGATGTGAACATGGAGCCCTCTTCACAGCTGTGTTGGTGTGTTCGGACTGTGATCGGTCCTTAGTGATGTGAACATGGAGCCCTCTTCACAGCTGTGTTGGTGTGTTCGGACTGTGATCGGTCCTTAGTGATGTGAACATGGAGCCCTCTTCACAGCTGTGTTGGTGTGTTTGGACTGTGATCGGTCCTTAGTGATGTGAACATGGAGCCCTCTTCACAGCTGTGTTGGTGTGTTTCGGACTGTGATCGGTCCTTAGTGAATGTGAACATGGAGCCCTCTTCACAGCTGTGTTGGTGTGTTCGGACTGTGATCGGTCCTTAGTGATGTGAACATGGAGCCCTCTTCACAGCTGTGTTGGTGTGTTTGGACTGTGATCGGTCCTTAGTGATGTGAACATGGAGCCCTCTTCACAGCTGTGTTGGTGTGTTCGGACTGTGATCGGTCCTTAGTGATGTGAACATGGAGCCCTCTTCACAGCTGTGTTGGTGTGTTTGGACTGTGATCGGTCCTTAGTGATGTGAACATGGAGCCCTCTTCACAGCTGTGTTGGTGTGTTTGGACTGTGATCGGTCCTTAGTGATGTGAACATGGAGCCCTCTTCACAGCTGTGTTGGTGTGTTTGGACTGTGATCGGTCCTTAGTGATGTGAACATGGAGCCCTCTTCACAGCTGTGTTGGTGTGTTTGGACTGTGATCGGTCCTTAGTGATGTGAACATGGAGCCCTCTTCACAGCTGTGTTGGTGTGTTTGGACTGTGATCGGTCCTTAGTGATGTGAACATGGAGCCCTCTTCACAGCTGTGTTGGTGTGTTCGGACTGTGATCGGTCCTTAGTGATGTGAACATGGAGCCCTCTTCACAGCTGTGTTGGTGTGTCGGACTGTGATCGGTCCTTAGTGATGTGAACATGGAGCCCTCTTCACAGCTGTGTTGGTGTGTTCGGACTGTGATCGGTCCTTAGTGATGTGAACATGGAGCCCTCTTCACAGCTGTGTTGGTGTGTTGGGACTGTGATCGGTCCTTAGTGATGTGAACATGGAGCCCTCTTCACAGCTGTGTTGGTGTGTTCGGACTGTGATCGGTCCTTAGTGATGTGAACATGGAGCCCTCTTCACAGCTGTGTTGGGTGTTCGGACTGTGATCGGTCCTTAGTGATGTGAACATGGAGCCCTCTTCACAGCTGTGTTGGTTGTGTTTTGGACTGTGATCGGTCCTTAGTGATGTGAACATGAGAGCCCTCTTCACCGCTGTGTTGGTGTGTTCGGACTGTGATGGTCCTTAGTGATGTGAACATGGAGCCCTCTTCACAGCTGTGTTGGTGTGTTCGGACTGTGATCGGTCCTTAGTGATGTGAACATGGAGCCCTCTTCACAGCGGTGTTGGTGTGTTTGGACTGTGATCGGTCCTTAGTGATGTGAACATGGAGCCCTCTTCACAGCTGTGTTGGTGTGTTTGGACTGTGATCGGTCCTTAGTGATGTGAACATGGAGCCCTCTTCACAGCTGTGTTGGTGTGTTCGGACTGTGATCGGTCCTTAGTGATGTGAACATGGAGCCCTCTTCACAGCTGTGTTGGTGTGTTCGGACGTGATCGGTCCTTAGGATGTGAACATGGAGCCCTCTTCACAGCTGTTGTGGTGTGTTGGACTGTGATCGGTCCTTAGTGATGTGACATGGAGCCCTCTTCACAGCTGTGTTGGTGTGTTTGGACTGTGATCGGTCCTTAGTGATGTGAACATGGAGCCCTCTTCACAGCTGTGTTGGTGTGTTCGGACTGTGATCGGTCCTTAGTGATGTGAACATGGAGCCCTCTTCACAGCTGTGTTGGTGTGTTTGGACTGTGATCGGTCCTTAGTGATGTGAACATGGAGCCCTCTTCACAGCTGTGTTGGTGGTTTGGACTGTGATCGGTCCCTTAGTGGACATGGAGCCCTCTTCACAGCTGTGTTGGGTTGTTCGGACTGTGTGATCGGTCCTTAGTGATGTGAACATGGAGCCCTCTTCACAGCTGTGTTGGTGTGTTCGGACTGTGATCGGTCCTTAGTGATGTGAACATGGAGCCCTCTTCACAGCTGTGTTGGTGTGTTCTGACTGTGATCGGTCCTTAGTGATGTGAACATGGAGCCCTCTTCAACAGCTGTGTTGGTGTGTTTGGACTGTGTCGGTCCTTAGTGATGTGAACATGGAGCCCTCTTCACAGCTGTGTTGGTGTGTTCGGACTGTGATCGGTCCTTAGTGATGTGAACATGGAGCCCTCTTCACAGCTGTGTTGGTGTGTTCGGACTGTGATCGGTCCTTAGTGATGTGAACATGGAGCCCTCTTCACAGCTGTGTTGGTGTGTTTGGACTGTGATCGGTCCTTAGTGATGTGAACATGGAGCCCTCTTCACAGCTGTGTTGGTGTGGTTCGGACTGTGATCGTCCTTAGTGATGTGAACATGGAGCCCTCTTCACAGCTGTGTTGGTGTGGTTCGGACTGTGGATCGGTCCTTAGTGATGTGAACTGGAGCCCTCTTCACAGCTGTGTTGGTGTGTTTGGACTGTGATCTGTCCTTAGTGATGTGAACATGGAGCCCTCTTCACAGCTGTGTTGGTGTGGTTCGGACTGTGATCGGTCCCTTAGTGATGTGAACATGGAGCCTCTTCACAGCTGTGTTGGTGTGTTCGGACTGTGATCGGTCCCTTAGTGATGTGAACATGGAGCCCTCTTCACAGCTGTGTTGGTGTGTTCGGACTGTGATCGGTCCTTAGTGATGTGAACAATGGAGCCCTCTTCACAGCTGTGTTGGTGTGTTCGGACTGTGATCGGTCCCTTAGTGATGTGAACATGGAGCCCTCGTCACAGCTGTGTTGGTGTGTTCGGACTGTGATCGGTCCTTAGTGATGTGAACATGGAGCCCTCTTCACAGCTGTGTTGGTGTGTTCGGACTGTGATCGGTCCTTAGTGATGTGAACATGGAGCCCTCTTCACAGCTGTGTTGGTGTGTTCGGACTGTGATCGGTCCTTAGTGATGTGAACATGGAGCCCTCTTCACAGCTGTGTTGGTGTGTTCGGACTGTGATCGGTCCTTAGTGATGTGAACATGGAGCCCTCTTCACAGCTGTGTTGGTGTGTTCGGACTGTGATCGGTCCTTAGTGATGTGAACATGGAGCCCTCTTCACAGCTGTGTTGGTGTGTTCGGACTGTGATCGGTCCTTAGTGATGTGAACATGGAGCCCTCTTCACAGCTGTGTTGGTGTGGTTCGGACTGTGATCGGTCCTTAGTGATGTGAACATGGAGCCCTCTTCACAGCTGTGTTGGTGTGTTCGGACTGTATCGGTCTTAGTGATGTGAACATGGAGCCCTCTTCACAGCTGTGTTGGTGTGTTCGGACTGTGATCGGTCCTTAGTGATGTGAACATGGAGCCCTCTTCACCAGCTGTGTTGGTGTGTTCGGACTGTGATCGGTCCTTAGTGATGTGAACATGGAGCCCTCTTCACAGCTTGTGTTGGGTGTTTCGGACTGTGATCGGTCCTTAGTGATGTGAACATGAGCCCTCTTCACAGCTGTGTTGGTGTGTTCGGACTGTGATCGGTCCCTTAGTGATGTGAACATGGAGCCCTCTTCACAGCTGTGTTGTGTGTTCGGACTGTGATCGTCCTTAGTGATGTGAACATGGAGCCCTCTTCACAAGCTGTGTTGGTGTGTTTCGGACTGGATCGGTCCTTAGTGATGGAACATGGAGCCCTCTTCCCAGCTGTTGTTGGTGTGTTTGGACTGTGATCGGTCCTTAGTGATGTGAACATGGAGCCCTCTTCACAGCTGTGTTGGTGTGTTTCGGACTGTGATCGGTCCTTAGTGATGTGAACATGGAGGCCCTCTTCACAGCTGTGTTGGTGTGTTTGACTGTGATCGTCCTTAGTGATGTGAACATGGAGCCCCTTCACATGCTGTGTTGGTGTGTTTCGGACTGTGATCGTCCTTAGTGAATGTGAACATGGAGCCCTCTTCACAGCTGTGTTGGTGGTTCGGACTGTGATCGGTCCTTAGTGAATGTGAACATGGAGCCCTCTTCACAGCTGTGTTGGTGTGTTCGGACTGTGATCGGTCCTTAGTGATGTGAACATGGAGCCCTCTTCACAGCTGTGTTGGTGTGTTTGGACTGTGATCGGTCCCTTAGTGATGGTGAACATGGAGCCCTCTTCACAGCTGTGTTGGTGTGTTCGGACTGTGATCGGTCCTTAGTGATTGAACATGGAGCCCTCTTCACAGCTGTGTTGGTGTGTTCGGACTGTGATCGGTCCTTAGTGATGTGAACATGGAGCCCTCTTCACAGCTGTGTTGGTGTGTTCGGACTGTGATCGGTCCTTAGTGATGTGAACATGGAGCCCTCTTCACAGCTGTGGTGGTGTGTTCGGACTGTGAATCGGTCCTTAGTGATGTGAACATGGAGGCCCTCTTCACAGCTGTGTTGGTGTGTTCGGACTGTGATCGGTCCTTAGTGATGTGAACATGGAGCCCTCTTCACAGCTGTGTTGGTGTGTTCGGACTGTGATCGGTCCTTAGTGATGTGAACATGGAGCCCTCTTCACAGCTGTGTTGGTGTGTTCGGACTGTGATCGGTCCTTAGTGAACATGGAGCCCTCTCACAGCTGTGTGGTGTGTTCGGACTGTGATCGGTCCTTAGTGATGTGAACATGGAGCCCTCTTCACAGCTGTGTTGGTGTGTTCGGACTGTGATCGGTCCTTAGTGATGTGAACATGGAGCCCTCTTCACAGCTGTGTTGGTGGGGTGCTGGACTGTGATCGGTCCTTAGTGATGTGAACATGGAGCCCTCTTCACAGCTGTGTTGGTGTGTTCGGACTGTGATCGGTCCTTAGTGATGTGAACATGGAGCCCTCTTCACAGCTGTGGTTGGTGTGTTCGGACTGTGATCGGCATTAGTGATGGTGAAACATGGAGCCCTCTTCACAGCTGTTGTTGGTGTGTTCGGACTGTGATCGGTCCTTAGTGATGTGGAACATGGAGCCCTCTTCACAGCTGTGTTGGTGTGTTCGGACTGTGATCGTTCCTTAGTGATGTGAACATGGAGCCCTCTTCACAGCTGTGTTGGCGTGTGTTCGGACTGTGATCGGTCCTTAGTGATGTGAACATGGAGCCTCTTCACAGCTGTGTTGGTGTGTTCGGACTGTGATCGTGTCCCTTAGTGATGTGACATGGAGCCCTCTTCACAGCTGTGTTGGTGTGTTCGGACTGTGATCGGTCCTTAGTGATGTGAACATGGAGCCCTCTTCACAGCTGTGTTGGTGTGTTCGGACTGTGATCGGTCCTTAGTGATGTGAACATGGAGCCCTCTTCACAGCTGTGTTGGTGTGTTCGGACTGTGATCGGTCCTTAGTGATGTGAACATGGAGCCCTCTTCACAGCTGTGTTGGTGTGTTCGGACTGTGATCGGTCCTTAGTGATGTGAACATGGAGCCCTCTTCACAGCTGTGTTGGTGTGTTCGGACTGTGATCGGTCCTTAGTGATGTGAACATGGAGCCCTCTTCACAGCTGTGTTGGTGTGTTCGGACTGTGATCGGTCCTTAGTGATGTGAACATGGAGCCCTCTTCACAGCTGTGTTGGTGTGTTCGGACTGTGATCGGTCCTTAGTGATGTGAACATGGAGCCCTCTTCACAGCTGTGTTGGTGTGTTCGGACTGTGATCGGTCCTTAGTGATGTGAACATGGAGCCCTCTTCACAGCTGTGTTGGTGTGTTTCGGACTGTGATCGGTCCTTAGTGATGTGAACATGGAGCCCTCTTCACAGCTGTGTTGGTGTGTTCGGACTGTGATCGGTCCTTAGTGATGTGAACATGGAGCCCTCTTCACAGCTGTGTTGGTGTGTTCGGACTGTGATCGGTCCTTAGTGATGTGAACATGGAGCCCTCTTCACAGCTGTGTTGGTGTGTTCGGACTGTGATCGGTCCTTAGTGATGTGAACATGGAGCCCTCTTCACAGCTGTGTTGGTGTGTTCGGACTGTGATCGGTCCTTAGTGATGTGAACATGGAGCCCTCTTCACAGCTGTGTTGGTGTGTTCGGACTGTGATCGGTCCTTAGTGATGTGAACATGGAGCCCTCTTCACAGCTGTGTTGGTGTGTTTCGGACTGTGATCGGTCCTTAGTGATGTGAACATGGGAGCCCTCTTCACAGCTGTGTTGGTGTGTTTCGGACTGTGATCGGTCCTTAGTGATGTGAACATGGAGCCCTCTTCACAGCTGGTGTTGGTGTGTTCGGACTGTGATCGGTCCTTAGTGATGTGAACATGGAGCCCTCTTCACAGACTGTGTTGGTGTGTTTCGGACTGTGATCGGTCCTTAGTGATGTGAACATGGAGCCCTCTTCACAGCTGTGTTGGTGTGTTCGGACTGTGATCGGTCCTTAGTGATGTGAACATGGAGCCCTCTTCACAGCTGTGGTTGGTGTGTTCGGACTGTGATCGGTCCTTAGTGATGTGAACATGGAGCCCTCTTCACAGCTGTGTGGGTGTGTTCGGACTGTGATCGGTCCTTAGTGATGTGAACATGGAGCCCTCTTCACAGCTGTGTTGGTGTGTTCGGACTGTGATCGGTGCTTAGTGATGTGAACATGGAGCCCTCTTCACAGCTGTGTTGGTGTGTTCGGACTGTGATCGGTCCTTAGTGATGTGACATGGAGCCCCTCTTCACAGCTGTGTTGGTGTGTTCGGACTGTGATCGGTCCTTAGTGATGTGAACATGGAGCCCTCTTCACAGCTGTGTTGGTGTGTTCGGACTGTGATCGGTCCTTAGTGATGTGAACATGGAGCCCTCTTCACAGCTGTGTTGGTGTGTTCGGACTGTGATCGGTCCTTAGTGATGTGAACATGGAGCCCTCTTCACAGCTGTGTTGGTGTGTTCGGACTGTGATCGGTCCTTAGTGATGTGAACATGGAGCCCTCTTCACAGCTGTGTTGGTGTGTTCGGACTGTGATCGGTCCTTAGTGATGTGAACATGGAGCCCTCTTCACAGCTGTGTTGGTGGTGTTCGGACTGTGATCGGTCCTTAGTGATGTGAACATGGAGCCCTCTTCACAGCTGTGTTGGTGTGTTCGGACTGTGATCGGTCCTTAGTGATGTGAACATGGAGCCCTCTTCACAGCTGTGTTGGTGTGTTCGGACTGGTGATCGGTCCTTAGTGATGTGAACATGGGAGCCCTCTTCACAGCTGTGTTGGTGTTTTCGGACTGTGATCGGTCCTAGTGATGTGAACATGGAGCCCTCTTCACAGCTGTGTTGTGTGTTCGGACCTGTGATCGTCCTTAGTGATGGGAACATGGAGCCCTCTTCACAGCTGTGTTGGTGTGTTCGGACTGTGATCGGGTCCTTAGTGATGTGAACATGGAGCCCTCTTCACAGGCTGTGTTGGTGTGTTTGGACTGTGATCGGTCCTTAGTGATGTGAACATGGAGCCCTCTTCACAGCTGTGTTGGTGTGTTCGGACTGTGATCGGTCCTTAGTGATGTGAACATGGAGCCCTCTTCACAGCTGTGTTGGTGTGTTTGGACTGTGATCGGTCCTTAGTGATGTGAACATGGAGCCCTCTTCACAGCTGTGTTGGTGTGTTCGGACTGTGATCGGTCCTTAGTGATGTGAACATGGAGCCCTCTTCACAGCTGTGTTGGTGTGTTTGGACTGTGATCGGTCCTTAGTGATGTGAACATGGAGCCCTCTTCACAGCTGTGGTTGTGTGTTCGGACTGTGATCGGTCCTTAGTGATGTGAACATGGAGCCCTCTTCACAGCTGTGTTGGTGTGTTCGGACTGTGATCGGTCCTTAGTGATGTGAACATGGAGCCCTCCTTCACAGCTGTGTTGGTGTGTTCGGACTGTGATCGGTCCTTAGTGATGTGAACATGGAGCCCTCTTCACAGCTGTGTTGGTGTGTTCGGACTGTGATCGGTCCTTAGTGAGTGAACATGGAGCCCTTCACAGCTGTGTTGGTGTGTTCGGACTGTGATCGGTCCTTAGTGATGTGAACAGGAGCCCTCTTCACAGCTGTGTTGGTGTGTTCGGACTGTGACGGTCCTTAGTGATGTGAACATGGAGCCCTCTTCACAGCTGTGTTGGTGTGTTCGGACTGTGATCGGTCCTTAGTGATGTGACATGGAGCCCTCTTCACAGCTGTGTTGGTGTGTTCGGACTGTGATCGGTCCTTAGTGATGTGAACATGGAGCCCTCTTCACAGCTGTGTTGGTGTGTTCGGACTGTGATCGGTCCTTAGTGATGTGAACATGGAGCCCTCTTCACAGCTGTGTTGGTGTGTTGGACTGTGATCGTCTTAGTGATGTGAACATGGAGCCCCTCTTCACAGCTGTGTTGGTGTGTCGGACTGTGATCGGTCCTTAGTGATGTGAACATGGAGCCCTCTTCACAGCTGTGTTGGTGTGTTCGGAGACTGTGATCGGTCCTTAGTGATGTGAACATGGAGCCCTCTTCACAGCTGTGTTGGTGTGTTTCGGACTGTGATCGGTCCTTAGTGATGTGAACATGGAGCCCTCTTCAACAAGCTGTGTTGGTGTGTTCGGACTGTGATCGGTCCTTAGTGATGTGAACATGGAGCCCTCTTCACAGCTGTGTTGGTGTGTTCGGACTGTGATCGGTCCTTAGTGATGTGAACATGGAGCCCTCTTCACAGCTGTGTTGGTGTGTTCGAGCTGTGATCGGTCCTTAGTGATGTGAACATGGAGCCCTCTTCACAGCTGTGTTGGTGTGTTCGGACTGTGATCGGTCCTTAGTGATGTGAACATGGAGCCCTCTTCACAGCTGTGTTGGTGTGTTCCGGACTGTGGATCGGTCCTTAGTGATGTGAACATGGAGCCCTCTTCACAGCTGTGTTGGTGTGTTCGGACTGTGATCGGTCCTTAGTGATGTGAACATGAGCCCTCTTCACAGCTGTGTTGGTGTGTTCGGACTGTGATCGGTCCTTAGTGATGTGAACATGGAGCCCTCTTCACAGCTGTGTTGGTGTGGTCGGACTGTGAGCGGTCCTTAGTGATGTGAACATGGAGCCCTCTTCACAGCTGTGTTGGTGTGTTCGGACTGTGATCGGTCCTTAGTGATGTGAACATGGAGCCCTCTTCACAGCTGTGTTGGTGTGTTCGGACTGTGATCGGTCCTTAGTGATGTGAACATGGAGCCCTCTTCACAGCTGTGTTGGTGTGTTCGGACTGTGATCGGTCCTTAGTGATGTGAACATGGAGGAACTTGAAGCTCTCAAACCGCTCTTCAGCTTTCTATTTTCTGTAGTACACGATAAGCTCCTCTGTCTCGCCCAAATTGAGGGAGAGGTTGTTGTCCTGGCACAGGGCTGGCGTTACCAGCGGTCCCAAGGGGACCTGTCCCGCCCTACCCTACCTCCTTGCCCGTCCAAATAAAATATTGAAATATTGATCATTTAGTTGACTGAAACGCGTATTAACAGAAAGACAGATAAAGCATCCAAACGAGCAAAACAGCGCCCCTCTGTCTCCATATGTGTAGACCATGCATCTGATACCGTCTGGACAAAAGGAGTATGGCATGTCATACTTTTTCTGACCAGGCAGCATCAGATACATTGGCTTCATATAGTAAGACAGAGGGGCGCGGCTTCACTCGCTAATTTTAGCAGAGAGGAAGAGGAGAAGTGAGATGGCTCACTCTTGCCAAAATCTGTCCTGAATAAGCCCATTTGCGTTTCTATGGGCATAATATCTAGACCTAAGCTTTTCGCCTGCATTCCTGCCTTGGGGACAACGACTCGCATTGTTAGGGTGGAGACATGAGCATCTCGTCATTATTTACAGATCTCTGGTTTCAGCTACTCACGAATTAGAAAGGAAAGTTTCCGGGTGCATAGTGCACTGTTAGGATGCTGGCTTCCCCTAAAGTAAATTGATGTTTTGTCAAAATTATGTAATTACTCCTGTCTAAAGAAAATAATTCAAAATACTTTACCAGAGAGCTTGACTTAGCTGTGGATTGTTTCAAATCACAAGTGCGTAGGCCTAGGTCTATTGGGGGAAGCCAGCAAACTGGGCAGCGCACGTTGCGATTATGAAAGCATCTAAAATGTGGAAGAAAATGTGTCTGGAGTATAATTTTAAATGTTGAGACAAGAAGAAGAAGATATTATTATTATTATTAACAGAGTAGAAGAAGAAGAAGATATTATTATTATTAACAGAGTAGAAGAAGAAGAAGATATTATTATTATTAACAGAGTAGAAGAAGAAGAAGATATTATTATTATTAACAGAGTAGAAGAAGAAGAAGATATTATTATTATTAACAGAGTAGAAGAAGAAGAAGATATTATTATTATAAACAGAGTAGCAGAAGAAGAAGATATTATTATTATTAACAGAGTAGAAGAAGAAGAGGATATTATTATAAACAGAGTAGCAGAAGAAGAGGATATTATTATAAACAGAGTAGCAAAGAAGATATTATTATAAACAGAGTAGCAGAAGAAGAAGATATTATTATTATTAACAGAGTAGCAGAAGAAGAGGATATTATTATAAACAGAGTAGCAGAAGAAGAGGATATTATTATAAACAGAGTAGCAGAAAAGAGGATATTATTATAAACAGAGTAGCAGAAAAGAGGATATTATTATAAAGAGTAGCAGAAGAAGAGGATATTATTATAACAGAGTAGCAGAAGAAGAAGAGGATTATTATAAACGAGTAGCAGAAGAAGAGGATATTATTATAAACAGAGTAGCAGAAGAAGAGGATATTATTATAACAGAGTAGCAGAAGAAGAGGATATTATTATAAACAGAGTAGCAGAAGTGCATGTGAAGTGTGAAAGTGTGTGTGTATGTGTGTGTGCGTGCATAGAGCCAGCACAAAGGAGTCAGTGCAAACTAACTAAGATAAATAAATAATAAAGGTGGTAAATTGTGCTGATACGCAGAGTTGACAACCTGCTACACTTGTGAGAAACACGTTTTGGCTTAGTGTTGCTTTATGTGAGCAATGATCATGTGTGTGGTCTCTGTGTCCTGATAACGTGGAGGGAGCCGCGCCTGAGCACGCCAACCTGCTGAGTTGATACAATGTTGCACTTCACTAGCGATAGCTTAAGTCAAGACAGATAGAAAGGGAGGCAGATAGGCGGAGTAGAGAGATGAATGCGATTGAAAGAACCTGTATTTCCATCAGGATATTTTCTACTGTTTTTGTTTGTTGGTTTTAGGCCTATGCATTTTACTGAGTTGACTCAGAGCTAATACTACTGCATTGGCCTATAGCTATCTGGCCTATAGCAAATGTCTTTAGCCGCGCAATGGATCACGGTGTATCAATGTGTCCATATGTCAATGGATCACTGTGTATGTCACCAAAGCCCCATATACCACCCCCACTGCGAACTGTATGCTCGCGCGGGCTGGCCCGTACGGATATGTACGTACGGTCACTGTGGGGACGATGTCGTTGATGCACTATTAATGAAGCCAGTGACTGATGTGATAACTCCTCAATGTTGTTAGCGGATGAATCTCAAACATATTCCGGGTCTGTGCTAGCAAAACAGTCCTGTAGCTTAGTATCCACTTCATCGGACCAATTTCCGCATTGAGGACGTCACTGCTTCTTCTGTTTGACTTTTTGCTTGTAAGCAGCAATCAGGAGGATACAATTTGCCAAATGGAGGGCGAGGGTAAAGGTGATCTAGAGTTTATATGTGTTTCTGTGTGTAGGTAAAGGTGATCTAGAGTTTTATATGTTTCTGTGTGGAGTAAAGGTGATCTAGAGTTTTATATGTGTTTTCTGTGTGTACTAAAGGTGATCTAGAGTTTTATATGCGTTTTCTGTGTGTGTACTAAAGGTGATCTAGAGTTTTAATGTGTTTCTGTGTGTACTAAAGGTGATCTAGAGTTTTATATGTGGTTTCTGTGTGGAGTAAGTGATCTAGAGTTTTATATGTGTTTCTGTGTGTACTAATGATCTAGAGTTTATATGTGTTTCTGTGTGTAGATTAAATGTGATCTAGAGTTTTATATGCATTTCTGTGTGTGTACTACAGGTGATCTAGAGTTTTATATGTTTTTCTGTGTGTAGAGAGTAGAGAGTGGAGAGAGCGGAGAGATAGAGAGCGGAGAGAGCGGAGAGATAGAGAGCGGTGAGAGAGACGGGAGAGAGCGGTGAGATAGAGAGCGGTTGAGTATAGAGAGCGGAGAGAGTGGAGATATAAG
>NC_042965.1:39227558-39244900 GCF_901001165.1 Salmo trutta | reverse complement strand
CTTAGTGATGTGAACATGGCCCTCTTCACAGCTGTGTTGGTGTGTTTGGACTGTGATCGGTCCTTAGTGATGTGAACATGGAGCCCTCTTCACAGCTGTGTTGGTGTGTTCGGACTGTGATCGGTCCTTAGTGATGTGAACATGGAGCCCTCTTCACAGCTGTGTTGGTGTGTTTGGACTGTGATCGTCCTTAGTGATGTGAACATGGAGCCCTCTTCACAGCTGTGTTGGTGTGTTCGGACTGTGATCGGTCCTTAGTGATGTGAACTGGAGCCCTCTTCACAGCTGTGTTGGTGTGTTCGGACTGTGATCGGTCCTTAGTGATGTGAACATGGAGCCCTCTTCACAGCTGTGTTGGTGTGTTCGGACTGTGATCGTCCTTAGTGATGTGAACATGGAGCCCTCTTCACAGCTGTGTTGGTGTGTTCGGACTGTGATCGTCCTTAGTGATGTGAACATGGAGCCCTCTTCACAGCTGTGTTGGTGTGTTCGGACTGTGATCGGTCCTTAGTGATGTGAACATGGAGCCCTCTTCACAGCTGTGTTGGTGTGTTCGGACTGTGATCGGTCCTTAGTGATGTGAACATGGAGCCCTCTTCACAGCTGTGGGTTGTGGTTCGGACTGTGATCGGTCCTTAGTGATGTGAACATGGAGCCCTCTTCACAGCTGTGTTGGTGTGTTCGGACTGTGATCGGTCCTTAGTGATGTGAACATGGAGCCCTCTTCACAGCTGTGTTGGTGTGTTCGGACTGTGATCGGTCCTTAGTGATGTGAACATGGAGCCCTCTTCACAGCTGTGTTGGTGTGTTCGACTGTGATCGGTCCTTAGTGATGTGAACATGGAGCCCTCTTCACAGCTGTGTTGGTGTGTTCGGACTGTGATCGTCCTTAGTGATGTGAACATGGAGCCCTCTTCACAGCTGTGTTGGTGTGTTCGGACTGTGATCGTCCTTATGATGTGAACATGGAGCCCTCTTCACAGCTGTGTTGGTGTGTTCGGACTGTGATCGTCCTTAGTGATGTGAACATGGAGCCCTCTTCACAGCTGTGTTGTGTGTTCGGACTGTGATCGGTCCTTAGTGATGTGAACATGGAGCCCTCTTCACAGCTGTGTTTGGTGTGTTCGGACTGTGATCGGTCCTTAGTGATGTGAACATGGAGGAACTTGAAGCTCTCAAACCGCTCTTCGCTTTCTATTTTCTGTAGTACACGATAAGCTCCTATGTCTCGCCCAAATTGAGGGAGAGGTTGTTGTCCTGGCACAGGGCTGGCGTTACCAGCGGTCCCAAGGGGACCTGTCCCGCCCTACCCTACCTCCTTGCCCGTCCAAATAAAATATTGAAATATTGATCATTTAGTTGACTGAAACGCGTATTAACAGAAAGACAGATAAAGCATCCAAACGAGCAAAACAGCGCCCCTCTGTCTCCATATGTGTAGACCATGCATCTGATACCGTCTGGACAAAAGGAGTATGGCATGTCATACTTTTTCTGACCAGGCAGCATCAGATACATTGGCTTCATATAGTAAGACAGAGGGGCGCGGCTTCACTCGCTAATTTTAGCAGAGAGGAAGAGGAGAAGTGAGATGGCTCACTCTTGCCAAAATCTGTCCTGAATAAGCCCATTTGCGTTTCTATGGGCATAATATCTAGACCTAAGCTTTTCGCCTGCATTCCTGCCTTGGGGACAACGACTCGCATTGTTAGGGTTGGAGACATGAGCATCTCTTCCATTATTTACAGATCTCTGGTTTCAGCTACTCACGAATTAGAAAGGAAAGTTTCCGGGTGCATAGTGCACTGTTAGGATGCTGGCTTCCCCTAAAGTAAATTGATGTTTTGTCAAAATTATGTAATTACTCCTGTCTAAAGAAAATAATTCAAAATACTTTACCAGAGAGCTTGACTTAGCTGTGGATTGTTTCAAATCACAAGTGCGTAGGCCTAGGTCTATTTGGGGGAAGCCAGCAACTTGGGCAGCGCACGTTGCTGATTATTGAAAAGCATCTAAAATGTGGGAAGAAAATGTGTCTGGAGTATAATTTTAAATGTTGAGACAAGAAGAAGAAGATATTATTATTATTATTAACAGAGTAGAAGAAGAAGAAGATATTATTATTATTAACAGAGTAGAAGAAGAAGAAGATATTATTATTATTAACAGAGTAGAAGAAGAAGAAGATATTATTATTATTAACAGAGTAGAAGAAGAAGAAGATATTATTATTATTAACAGAGTAGAAGAAGAAGAAGATATTATTATTATAAACAGAGTAGCAGAAGAAGAAGATATTATTATTATTAACAGAGTAGAAGAAGAAGAAGATATTATTATTATAAACAGAGTAGCAGAAGAAGAAGATATTATTATTATTAACAGAGTAGAAGAAGAAGAGGATATTATTATAACAGAGTAGCAGAAGAAGAGGATATTATTATAAACAGAGTAGCAGAAGAAGAGGATATTATTATAAACAGAGTAGCAGAAGAAGAGGATATTATTATAAACAGAGTAGCAGAAGAAGAGGATATTATTATAAACAGAGTAGCAGAAGAAGAAGAGGATATTATTATAAACAGAGTAGCAGAAGAAGAGGATATTATTATAAACAGAGTAGCAGAAGAAGAGGATATTATTATAAACAGAGTAGCAGAAGAAGAGGATATTATTATAAACAGAGTAGCAGAAGAAGAGGATATTATTATAAACAGAGTAGCAGAAGTGCATGTGAAGTGTGAAAGTGTGTGTGTATGTGTGTGTGCGTGCATAGAGCCAGCACAAAGGAGTCAGTGCAAACTAACTAAGATAAATAAATAATAAAGGTGGTAAATTGTGCTGATACGCAGAGTTGACAACCTGCTACACTTGTGAGAAACACGTTTTGGCTTAGTGTTGCTTTATGTGAGCAATGATCATGTGTGTGGTCTCTGTGTCCTGATAACGTGGGAGGGAGCCGCGCCTTGATCACGCCAACCTGCTGAGTTGATACAATGTTGCACTTCACTAGCGATAGCTTAAGTCAAGACAGATAGAAAGGGAGGCAGATAGGCGGAGTAGAGAGATGAATGCGATTGAAAGAACCTGTATTTCCATCAGGATATTTTCTACTGTTTTTGTTGTTGGTTTTAGGCCTATGCATTTTACTGAGTTGACTCAGAGCTAATACTACTGCATTGGCCTATAGCTATCTGGCCTATAGCAAATGTCTTTAGCCGCGCAATGGATCACGGTGTATCAATGTGTCCATATGTCAATGGATCACTGTGTATGTCACCAAAGCCCCATATACCACCCACCACTGCGAACTGTATGCTCGCGACGGCTGGCCCGTACGGATATGTACGTACGGTCACTGTGGGGACGATGTCGTTGATGCACTTATTAATGAAGCCAGTGACTGATGTGATAAACTCCTCAATGTTGTTATCGGATGAATCTCAAAACATATTCCGGGTCTGTGCTAGCAAAACAGTCCTGTAGCTTAGTATCCACTTCATCGGACCAATTCCGCATTGAGGACGTCACTGCTTCTTCTTGTTTGACTTTTTGCTTGTAAGCAGCAATCAGGAGGATACAATTTGCCAAATGGAGGGCGAGGGTAAAGGTGATCTAGAGTTTTATATGTGTTTCTGTGTGTAGGGTAAAGGTGATCTAGAGTTTTATATGTGTTTCTGTGTGGAGTAAAGGTGATCTAGAGTTTTATATGTGTTTCTGTGTGTGTACTAAAGGTGATCTAGAGTTTTATATGCGTTTCTGTGTGTGTACTAAAGGTGATCTAGAGTTTTATATGTGTTTCTGTGTGTGTACTAAAGGTGATCTAGAGTTTTATATGTGTTTCTGTGTGGAGTAAAGGTGATCTAGAGTTTTATATGTGTTTCTGTGTGTGTACTAAAGGTGATCTAGAGTTTTATATGTGTTTCTGTGTGTAGATTAAATGTGATCTAGAGTTTTATATGCATTTCTGTGTGTGTACTACAGGTGATCTAGAGTTTTATATGTGTTTCTGTGTGTAGAGAGTAGAGAGTGGAGAGAGCGGAGAGATAGAGAGCGGAGAGAGCGGAGAGATAGAGAGCGGTGAGAGAGAGCGGAGAGAGCGGTGAGATAGAGAGCGGTGAGATAGAGAGCGGAGAGAGTGGAGAGATAAAGAGTGGAGAGAGCGGAGAGATAGAGAGCGGTGAGATAGAGAGCGGAGAGAGCAGTGAGATAGAGAGTGGAGAGAGCAGTGAGATAGAGAGCGGAGAGAGCAGTGAGATGGAGAGAGCGGAGAGATAGAGAGCGGAGAGAGCAGAGAGATAGAGAGCAGAGAGAGCGGAGAGATAGAGAGCGGTGAGATAGAGAGCAGAGAGAGCGGTGAGATAGAGAGCAGAGAGAGCGGTGAGATGGAGAGAGCAGTGAGATAGAGAGCGGAGAGATAGAGAGCGGAGAGAGCGGAGAGATAGAGAGCGGAGAGAGCAGAGAGCGCAGTGAGATAGAGAGCAGAGAGAGCGGTGAGATAGAGAGCGGAGAGCGCGGTGAGATAGAGAGCGGAGAGAGCGGTGAGATAGAGAGCGGAGAGAGTGGAGAGATAGAGAGCGGAGAGAGCGGAGAGATAGAGAGCGGAGAGAGCGGAGAGATAGAGAGCGGAGAGATAGAGAGCGGTGAGATAGAGAGCGGAGAGAGCGGAGAGAGCGGAGAGATATAGAGAGGAGAGAGCAGAGAGATAGAGAGCGGAGAGATATAGAGAGGAGAGAGCGGTGAGATAGAGAGGGGAGAGATAGAGTGGAGAGAGCGGTGAGAGCGGAGAGATAGAGAGCGGAGAGAGCGGTGAGATAGAGAGCGGTGAGATAGAGAGCGGAGAGATAGAGTGGTGAGATAGAGAGTGGAGAGATAGAGAGTGGAGAGAGCGGAGAGATAGAGAGCGGTGAGATAGAGAGATAGAGAGCGGAGAGAGCTGAGAGATAGAGAGCGGTGAGATAGAGAGCGGAGAGAGCAGTGAGATAGAGAGCGGAGAGATAGAGTGGTGAGATAGAGAGTGGAGAGATAGAGAGTGGAGAGAGCGGAGAGATAGAGAGCGGTGAGATAGAGAGCGGAGAGAGTGGAGAGAGCGGAGAGATAGAGAGCGGTGAGATAGAGAGCAGTGAGATAGAGAGTGGAGAGAGCAGTGAGATAGAGAGCGGAGAGAGCAGTGAGATGGAGAGAGCAGAGAGATAGAGAGCGGAGAGAGCGGAGAGAGCGGAGAGATAGAGAGCAGAGAGAGCGGAGAGATAGAGAGCGGTGAGATAGAGAGCGGAGAGATAGAGAGCGGTGAGATAGAGAGCAGAGAGAGCGGTGAGATAGAGAGCAGAGAGAGCGGTGAGATGGAGAGAGCAGTGAGATAGAGAGCGGAGAGAGTGGAGAGATAGAGAGCGGAGAGAGCGGAGAGCGCGGTGAGATAGAGAGCAGAGAGAGCGGTGAGATAGAGAGCGGAGAGAGCGGTGAGATAGATAGTGGAGAGAGAGGAGAGATAGAGAGCGGAGAGATAGAGAGCGGAGAGAGCGGAGAGATAGAGAGCGGAGAGATAGAGAGCGGAGAGATAGAGAGCGGAGAGAGCGGTGAGATAGAGAGAGGAGAGATAGAGAGCGGAGAGAGCGGAGAGATAGAGAGCGGAGAGAGCGGTGAGATAGAGAGCGGAGAGAGCGGAGAGATAGAGAGCGGTGAGATAGAGAGCGGAGAGAGCGGTGAGATAGAGAGGGGAGAGAGTGGAGAGATAGAGTGGAGAGAGCGGTGAGAGCGGAGAGATAGAGAGCGGAGAGAGCTGAGAGATAGAGAGCGGAGAGATAGAGTGGTGAGATAGAGAGCAGAGAGATAGAGAGCGGAGAGATATAGAGAGGAGAGACGGAGAGATATAGAGAGGAGAGAGCAGTGAGATAGAGAGGGGAGAGAGCGGAGAGATAGAGAGTGGAGAGAGCGGAGAGATAGAGAGTGGAGAGAGCGGTGAGATAGAGAGCGGAGAGATAGAGAGCGGAGAGATAGAGAGCGGTGAGATAGAGAGTGGAGAGAGTGGTGAGATAGAGAGCGGCGAGATATAGAGAGGAGAGAGCAGAGAGATAGAGAGGGGGAAATAGAGAGTGGAGAGAGCGGAGAGATAGAGAGCGGAGAGATTTAGATAGGAGAGAGCGGTGAGATAGAGAGGAGAGAAAGCGGAGAGATAGAGAGTGGAGAGAGCGATGAGATAGAGAGCGGAGAGATAGAGAGCGGAGAGAGCGGTGAGATAGAGAGTGGAGAGAGCGGTGAGATAGAGAGTGGAGAGAGTGGAGAGATATAGAGCGGAGAGAGTGGAGAGATAGAGGGGGAAATAGAGAGTGGAGAGAGCGGAGAGATAGAGAGCAGAGAGAGTGGAGAGATGCGGAGAGATAGAGAGCGGAGAGATAGAGAGCGGAGAGATATAGAGAGGAGAGAGCCGAGAGATATAGAGAGGAGAGAGCAGTGAGATAGAGACAGGAGAGAGCGGTGAGATAGAGAGTGGAGAGAGCGGTGAGATAGAGAGTGGAGAGAGCGGTGAGATAGAGAGCGGAGAGATAGAGAGCGGAGAGATAGAGAGCGGTGAGATAGAGAGCAGAGAGATATAGAGAGGAGAGAGCAGAGAGATATAGAGCGGAGAGATAGAGAGCGGAGAGATAAAGAGCGGAGAGAGCGGAGAGATAGAGAGCAGTGAGATAGAGAGCGGAGAGAGAGAGGGGAGAGATATAAAGGGTGTTATGATGAACTAACAGAGTGTTTCTACCCTGGAGTTATGATTAACTAACAGAGTGTTTACTACCCTGGAGTTATGATTAACTAACAGAGTGTTTCTACCCTGGAGTTATGATTAACTAACAGAGTGTTTACTACCCTGGAGTTATGATTAACTAACAGAGAACTCTACCCTGGAGTTATGATTAACTAACAGAGTGTTTACTACCCTGGAGTTATGATTAACTAACAGAGTGTCTCTACCCTGGAGTTATGATTAACTAACATAGTGTTTACTACCCTGGAGTTATGATTAACTAACAGAGTGTTTACTACATGCCACAACACATTTTGCGTGTCCATCACTACCTGTTTATCCACATACCACAACTCTTCCACTAACTGTTGCCAAACAGACCATATCAGTAACAATTCTTTCTCTCTCCTGCACGCACGCACACATACACACACACAGACAAATACACGCATACACACACACACTCCAAACACAAACATGCACACACGCACGCACGCACGCACGCACGCACGCACGCACGCACGCACGCACGCACGCACGCACACACACACACACACACACACACACACACACACACGCACGCACGCACACACGGTTTGACTCTCAGAACAAACCGACATTCACAGACCACTTCCTCTGAGAGGAAGAGTTAAAAAAGTGATAGAGAAAGTGAGACCGGAAGAGTGGCTGAGGGATTCAGTGTGTGAATAAGAGACATACTGTAGAGAGAGAGAGAGAGTGAGGTCTTACCTGAGTCACTGGGACTCCGGTCTGGTGTTCCACTTGTCTCTTCTCTTCCTCTTTCTGTGGCTTCCACTGTCTTCCTACTCTTTCTCTCTCCACTCCTCTGTGTCTGGTCTGGTCTCTTCTCTCCACTCCTCTGTGTCTGGTCTCTTCTCTCCACTCCTCTGTGTCTGGTCTCTTCTCTCCACTCCTCTGTGTCTGGTCTGGTCTCTTCTCTCCACTCCTCTGTGTCTGGTCTCTTCTCTCCACTCCTCTGTGTCTGGTCTCTTCTCTCCACTCCTCTGTGTCTGGTCTCTTCTCTCCACTCCTCTGTGTCTGGTCTGGTCTCTTCTCTCCAGTCCTCTGTGTCTGGTCTCTTCTCTCCACTCCTCTGTGTCTGGTCTGGTCTCTTCTCTCCACTCCTCTGTGTCTGGTCTCTTCTCTCCAGTCCTCTGTGTCTGGTCTGGTCTCTTCTCTCCAGTCCTCTGTGTCTGGTCTCTTCTCTCCAGTCCTCTGTGTCTGGTCTCTTCTCTCCACTCCTCTGTGTCTGGTCTGGTCTCTTCTCTCCACTCCTCTGTGTCTGGTCTCTTCTCTCCACTCCTCTGTGTCTGGTCTCTTCTCTCCACTCCTCTGTGTCTGGTCTGGTCTCTTCTCTCCACTCCTCTGTGTCTGGTCTCTTCTCTCCACTCCTCTGTGTCTGGTCTCTTCTCTCCACTCCTCTGTGTCCTGGTCTCTTCTCTCCAGTCCTCTTGTCTGGTCTGGTCTCTTCTCTCCAGTCCTCTGTGGTCTGGTCTCTTCTCTCCAGTCCTCTGTGTCTGGTCTCTTCTCTCCAGTCCTCTGTGTCTGTGTCTGGTCTCTTCTCTCCACTCCTCTGTGTCTGGTCTCTTCTCTCCACTCCTCTGTGTCTGGTCTCTTCTCTCCACTCCTCTGTGTCTGGTCTCTTCTCTCCACTCCTCTGTGTCTGGTCTCTTCTCTCCACTCCTCTGTGTCTGGTCTCTTCTCTCCACTCCTCTGTGTCTGGTCTCTTCTCTCCAGTCCTCTGTGTCTGGTCTGGTCTCTTCTCTCCACTCCTCTGTGTCTGGTCTCTTCTCTCCAGTCCTCTGTGTCTGTGTCTGGTCTCTTCTCTCCACTCCTCTGTGTCTGGTCTCTTCTCTCCACTCCTCTGTGTCTGGTCTCTTCTCTCCACTCCTCTGTGTCTGGTCTGGTCTCTTCTCTCCACTCCTCTGTGTCTGGTCTGGTCTCTTCTCTCCACTCCTCTGTGTCTGGTCTGGTCTCTTCTCTCCACTCCTCTGTGTCTGGTCTGGTCTCTTCTCTCCACTCCTCTGTGTCTGGTCTCTTAAAGCCTCTGAGAAAATCCAAGTGGTAGATGTCTCTGTTGTTTGTGAGCTGCTTGTCCCGCTATGCTGAGGAGTGGTGTCTGTGAGTGTGTGTGTATGTGTGTGTGCCACGTGCGTCTCTGGTTCTGTGTCAAAAAGAGAGAATGAGTGAGAGTGTATGTGACTTTGCTTTGCGGTTGACCGAGTGAGAGAGAGAGCAAACACATAAACCCCTTAGGGAAACTCCTAGCCCTGCCTCCCCCTCCCCTCCTCTTCCGCCCGGCCCCTCCTCCGCTCGCTCCATCAACCCCTCTCTCCCTTTCTTCGCTCTGATTTATTTGTCTTTTACCTACTTACTCTGTCAATCTTTCATCCCAACTTCTTGAAGGAACATAGAACATAACATTCTAACACCTTGAAGGAACATAGAACATAACATTCTAACACCTTGAAGGAACATAGAACTTAACATTCTAACACCTTGAAGGAACATAGAACATAACATTCTAACACCTTGAAGGAACATAGAACATAACATTCGAACGCCTTAAAGGAACATAGAACATAACATTCTAACACCTTGAAGGAACATAGAACATAACATTCTAACACCTTGAAGGAACATAGAACATAACGTCCCTCCCTTCTCCCCTGAATAAGTTACAATGAGGCGGTATACATCAAGGAAAAACGACCCAAATATATTGTTTCTATTTAACATTTCCCTCTCACCAGGGCTTGAGACATCTTTACACATATTTGTGAAGACATCTTGAAACATCTTATCTTAAGATATGCGTTGGAAAATTAGGGAAAAAAAGGTTCTGAAGGTTTTTCTTTCCTTAATAAATAATATTTAAAAATTTGGGCGAGGCAAGTTCATCTTGCCATCTAGTGGTGTGGGGGCTGTGCTTTGGCAAAGTGGGTGGGGTTATATCCTGCCTGTTTGGCCCTGTCCGGGGGTATCATCGGATGGGGCCACAGTGTCATCTGATCCCTCCTGTCTCAGCCTCCAGTATTTATGCTGCAGTAGTTTATGTGTCGGGGGGCTAGGGTCAGTCTGTTACATCTGGAGTATTCTCTTGTCTTATCCGGTGTCCTGTGTGAATGTAAATATGCTCTCTCTAATTCTCTCTTTCTCTCTTTCTTTCTTTCTCTCGGAGGACCTGAGCCCTAGGACCATGCCTCAGGACTACCTGGCATGATGACTCCTTGCTGTCCCCAGTCCACCTGGCCATGCTGCTGCTCCAGTTTCAACTGTTCTGCCTGCGGCTACGGAACCCTGACCTGTTCACCGGACGTGCTTGTTGCACCCTCGACAATTACTGTGATTATTATTATTTGACCATGCTGGTCATTTACGAACATTTTAACATCTTGACCATGTTCTGTTATAATATCCACCCGGCACAGCCAGAAGAGGACTGGCCACCCCTCATAGCCTGGTTCCTCTCTAGGTTTCTTCCTAGGTTTTTGGCCTTTCTCAGGAGTTTTTCCTAGGGAGTTTTTCCCAGCCACCGTGCTTCTTTCACATGCATTGCTTGCTGTTTGGGGTTTTAGGCTGGGTTTCTGTACAGCACTTTGAGATTTCAGCTGATGTACGAAGGGCTATATAAATAAATTTGATTTGATTTGATCTTAGCCCTTGTGTATTTTCCTTGATTTTGTAAGGAATGTATTATCAGTAGTAATTATTGTAGAATAGATGAACGCAGCAAATGCACTGAGTCCACCTCACATTCCAATGAGACATCACCAATGTACTTTTCGAAATGCTCAAGGTTATACAGACAACTGAGTGAACAAAACATTAGGAACATCTTCTCTTTCCGTAGACTGACCAGGTGAATCCAGGTGAAAGCTGATCCCTTATTGATGTCACCAGTGTAGATGAAGAGGAGGAGACAGGTTGAAGAAGGATGTTAAAGCCATGAGAGAATTGAGACATGGATTGTATACGTGATCCATTCAGAGGGTGAATGGGCAAGACAAAAGATTTAAGTGCCTTTGAACAGGGTATGGTAGTGGGGGCCAGGAGCACCTGTTTGTGTCAAGAACTGCAACACTGCTGGGTTTTTCACGCTCAACAGTTTCCCGTGTGTATCAAGAATGGTCCACCACCCAAAGAACATCCAGCCAACTTGACACAACTGTGGGAAGTATTGGAGTCAACATGGGACAGCATCCCTGTGGAACGCTTTCAACACTTTGTAGAGTCCATGCCCTGACGAATTGAGGCTGTTCTGAGGGCAAAAGGGTGTTGCAAGTCAATAGTAGGAAGGTGTTCCTAATGTTTTGTACACTCAGTGGACTCTATTAGAACTTGTAGTCAGGAATGTGTCCAGAATAGGACTAGAAGATCGATAAAAATCTGGTTGGTACCTGGGACACGAACATCACATATAAACTGGATGAAATCATTTTCTTAAATAGCCTTATTACTATAATTTTATATGATCAAATATATTATATGTAAAAGTACAAGCATGGCTGAAACAAGATATTTAATACAACAAAGCTCTTCAAGAGACCAATCTAACCATGAAACCTTGAAAAAAGACCTTCCCAATCAGGTGTATTGGAAGGGTCTCGTCAGAGCTTTTAGTGTTCAGTTTAGAGTGTTCAGTTTACAGTGTTCAGCTTTATCCCCATAATCTAGTCTAGATCCAGATACTGTACATACCACATATAATACATCCCACATATACCCCATTGAGCACAGCCCCCATTTAGTGAATAGTTCTAATACTGTATCTGAAATCACTGGAGACAGAGGGGTGGAGGATATGAAGAAATGAGGGAAGTGGGATATGGAATATATAGACCCCCTGCTATTCAAACATCTCCAGAAATAATCCCCCTTCCCCACCTCCCCCCAACCCCGATACACACTTTATTTGCAGCATATGCCCTTTTCAACAGTTATATTAGTCTCCATCTCTATGTTTCTGCTCTGTGCTCGCTCTCTCTCCCTCTCTCTATGGGGGGTAGGTAGAGAGATTTTCTGCCCCCCTGTCGAGGTTCTCCGTGGGGGGTGTACTTCACCAAGCAATCCTGCTCCCCTCCTAAACCCCTGGGACCCTCTCATCCCCCTTTCCACTTCTTCCTCTCGTCCCTCGTTCATCTCATCCTCCCTCCCTCTGATCCCCCTCTGTCCTCCCCTCCCCTCGCTCCCTCCCTCCCTCCCTCGTTAGTTTATCATCTTATTCCCCTCTGTTCATGTCCTTGTGATGCTCCAGCTAACTAGAGCTCTGATCCCAGCTTCCAACTAATCCAACGAAGGCCCCCAACTTTCTCTTCCTCTTTGTCTGCTTCTCAGACTGTGTCTGGGTCTTGGTTTAAGTCTGACGTCTATCTCTCTCTTTCCTTCCCTCCCCCGTCTCTCCCTCTCTCTCCGTCTCCTTCCAGGCGCTTCTTAGCTTATCTCTCTCCTCTCTACCCGCCGCCGCTGCCCTCCCTCCCTACCCACTGCCGCTGCCCTCCCTCCCCTCCTCCTCGCTCACCCCCCTCCTTTTTCTTCCTTATAAAAACACTTTTTCAAGCGTGAGACTCTTTATTTTTGTCTTTCAAGGCAAGAGCGTCTCATCTGAATGAGATTTGGCACACGGCAGTCGGGCCGATGAGAAACCCAGAGGGTGGGCCGCTTAAGGGGGCGGCGGGCGACGTCTCAAAATAAATAAACATGGGTAATTTACTCGAGACCTGTGCTCGCTCCAAGCTTTTCTTTCCAAGGCAGTCCTCTCGTCTAAAGCACACAGAACAGAACAGATCAGAACTGAACAGAAGATAAAGACAATGAAATGATGTGAGATCTTCAAATAGACTCATTATATGGCTGTCAGAGAAGTGTTCTCTCTGTCTTCTCTCTTTGTGTTTTTCTATGAGCCTCCTTGCTGCTTTGTTCTCCTTTCTTCTCTAAGACTAAATTATCTATATTACACATTAGTTGAAGCGGCCGTGGGTATATAACGGAATTGGTTTCTGTGAAGGCGGTGAGGGGAGACAGTTTATTGTCGGTCTATGCCATTATTTTTCTATTACCTGAGTGCAGGGCCAAAGCTAGATTTACAGTATGGTTATTGGGCTTTATCAGTATGAATGGTTAATAACCCGTGTTTCACCTTAACTGTCTCATGGAATGACACCTGACTTCCATACTACAAAATACATGAACATGAATTGATAGTTAAAATAACACATTCTCTCTCTCTCTCTCTCTCTCTCTCTCTCTCTCTCTCTCTCTCTCTCTCTCTCTCTCTCTCTCTCTCTCTCTCTCTCTCTCTCTCTCTCTCTCTCTCTCTCTCTCTCTCTCTCTCTCTCTCTCTCTCTCATCCCAGACTAGTTCTTAGTGTGAACGGTAGGTCAACTGTGAACATCAGGAATTAATAACGCAAGACAGGAAGCAAGCCCCCGGTATACACTCCTCACTCAACAACAAAGCCCTGCTGTCAACCCACTACAAGCTCCGCTACATAGCCTGCCCTGTATGTGCGTGCTTAAAAACATCTGTAGGGATGGCACACTGCCAGTAGAATAAGTGCTTAAAGTCTTCACTCTGTATGACTGTGAAATGTTCACCTAATTGAATTGGTTTCATTTGGCTGTTATGGCTTTGATATATATTGCGTCTTTCCACTTGGTCTCACAACACTTTACATTCACCTCACCATCCATTTAGCAGCACCCACCTGCTGTTAACCAACAATGACAACTTGAATGCGCAAATGATGGGGAATGCTATGATGGCTTTGAATGGTGTGTTTTATGACTAAGGTAGACAAGACATGAGTGGATGAGGAGAGAGAGAAAAGCAACCATTTTGCAACTATTTAGAAGGATTTAAAAAGCAGTCATTGTTTCATTCATGGCCTGAAACTAGATCAACACTCCTACTCTGAGACGCTTTCTGAATACGGACCCTGGACTCTTTTCTATATTAACACTTTTAGCATCTCTCATCAGGCTCCAAACACACTCATTATCGCTTTCTCTTCTTCAATCATAAATGAGATCATTCAACAGTCAAAGACACAAGACAAAACCCCACTCTGGGAACATTTGGTCAGAGAGAGGCAGTTTGGCCCAGACTGACATCAGCACCGCTCCTCGTTGTCTCCTCCATAGCATACGGTTCTCTTTAGAATCTTCTATGGTTCCCTTTCTCTTTAGAATCTTCAATGGTTCCCTTTCTCTTTAGAATCTTCTATGGTTCTCTTTCTCTTTAGAATCTTCTATGGTTCTCTTTAGAATCTTCTATGGTTCTCTTTCTCTTTAGAATCTTCTATGGTTCTCTTTAGAATCTTCTATGGTTCTCTTTCTCTTTAGAATCTTCTATGGTTCCCTTTCTCTTTAGAATCTTCTATGGTTCCCTTTCTCTTTAGAATCTTCTATGGTTCTCTTTAGAATCTTCTATGGTTCCCTTTCTCTTTAGAATCTTCTATGGTTCTCTTTCTCTTTAGAATCTTCTATGGTTCTCTTTAGAATCTTCTATGGTTCTCTTTCTCTTTAGAATCTTCTATGGTTCCCTTTCTCTTTAGAATCTTCAATGGTTCCCTTTCTCTTTAGAATCTTCTATGGTTCTCTTTAGAATCTTCAATGGTTCCCTTTCTCTTTAGAATCTTCTATGGTTCTCTTTCTCTTTAGAATCTTCTATGGTTCTCTTTAGAATCTTCTATGGTTCTCTTTCTCTTTAGAATCTTCTATGGTTCTCTTTAGAATCTTCTATGGTTATCTTTCTCTTTAGAATCTTCAATGGTTCCCTTTCTCTTTAGAATCTTCTATGGTTCCCTTTCTCTTTAGAATCTTCTATGGTTCTCTTTCGAATCTTCTATGGTTCCCTTTCTCTTTAGAATCTTCTATGGTTCCCTTTCTCTTTAGAATCTTCTATGGTTCTCTTTCTCTTTAGAATCTTCAATGGTTCCCTTTCTCTTTAGAATCTTCTATGGTTCCCTTTCTCTTTAGAATCTTCTATGGTTCTCTTTCTCTTTAGAATCTTCTATGGTTCCCTTTCTCTTTAGAATCTTCTATGGTTCCCTTTCTCTTTAGAATCTTCTATGGTTCCCTTTAGAATCTTCTATGGTTCCCTTTCTCTTTAGAATCTTCTATGGTTCTCTTTCTCTTTAGAATCCTTGGTTCCCTTTCTCTTTAGAATCTTCTATGGTTCCCTTTAGAATCTTCTATGGTTCCCTTTCTCTTTAGAATCTTCTATGGTTCTCTTTCTCTTTAGAATCTTCTATGGTTCTCTTTAGAATCTTCTATGGTTCCCTTTCTCTTTAGAATCTTCTATGGTTCTCTTTCTCTTTAGAATCTTCTATGGTTCTCTTTAGAATCTTCTATGGTTCTCTTTCTCTTTAGAATCTTCTATGATACTCAGGTGACCAAAGTAACTTCATTAGCCATTGATGCGTTGTATAGTTGTGTAGTCGCAGCCACTGAGCCAAACTAGGAAAAAATACACTAATTAGGAATAGAAATAGAATGACAGAACATTATCTTGAATGGGAATGTCCGTTCTAGTAATTTTATTTCTACATAATTAGGTATCTGGGGGGGGTTGTTGAAACCATATGTGAAGTGTTGGTGGGAAAAAACATTGGTGGCGGTTGAATTGTTTTGAATTGTTTTATTGTTTTAACCTGGTCCCAGATCTGTTTGTGCTCTCTTGTCAACTCCTACCATCATTGCTACTTCTGGTAAGACTGCACAAACAGATCTGGGACCTGGTTATGTTTGGTTAGTTTACAGGGACACATTATTTCAGAAAGTGAATAACATAAAGGTATTATCAACAAAGTGCAAGACAACATTCAAATACGATGTTGTGTGGTAGTATGTTGAGAGAGAGAGTGTACTGTGTAGCTTCAGTCCATATCCTCCAACCAGAGACCCGCTGAACACGTCCACAGCCGTCACCCACAAAGTATCATTACATATCGCTCCACGTAGCCGCGGTCGTTGCAGAGCAAAGGAAACAACTACTTCAAGGCCTCAGATCAAGTGTCATCACCGATTGAGTGCTACTAGAGAAACGCTAAATAGCTAGCCATTTCACACCGATTACATTTCACATCGAGAGAGACATTGTGTACTGTATTTGACCAAGTGAAGAAGTGGTAAAGAGGTGTATGTGGTTTGGGAGTCAAACTAATTACCTGCCATGTTCTCATTCCGACCTCAGGAGTGGAAAGAGACGTTATTGGCCGGAAAATCGTTTTCACATGCTCTGAGTTTGTCAGTCAGGGTGGGCAACGACAGACAATTACATAGACCTCAATCAGACAGACCCCTAGGCATCAACATAACACATACACACACTCGCGCTCTCTCTCTCTCTCTCGGGTGTGTTGTGGCTGGAGCCCTGGGCTTGTGAGAGCTCCACCGTGACGCTCAAATGAGGCAGCTAGGGAGCCAGAGGAGCGAGGGGGAGAAGAAAGAGGAGGAGAGAGAGGAGAGAAAACGAGGAGAGAAAGAGAGGAGTGAAAGAGAGGAGAAAGGAGGAGAGAGGAGAGAAAACGAGGAGAGAAAGAGAGGAGAAAAAGAGAGAAGAAAGAGGAGAGAAAACGAGGAGAGTAAGAGAGGAGAGAAAGAGAGGAGAAAAAGAGAAGAAAGAGGAGAGAAAACGAGGAGAAAGAGAGGAGAAAGGAGGAGAGAGGAGAGAAAACGAGGAGAAAAAGAGAGAAGAAAGAGGAGAGAAAACGAGGAGAGAAAACAAGGAGAGAAAGAGAGGAGAAAGCCTCTGAATATACTATGTGTGGAGGTCTCAGATCTCACATGATTAGTATTCTGGTTTAGAACGAGACATAACACAACAGGTTACAACTTTTAGAATAATAACATTATAGAATAATAGAATACACGTAATCAAACATGTTGGGTTAATAACCAGCTATTTCTTGTCAGTGATTTTCCCACTGATATACACAGCCATGTTACAGTATTATACTCCCTCTGACCTCTAGGTCATCAGGCTGCTGATTATCCTCCCTCTCTGACCTCTAGGTCATCAGGCTGCTGATTATCCTCCCTCTCCGACCTCTAGGTGACCAGGCTGCTGATTATCCTCCCTCTCCTGCCTCTAGGTCATCAGGCTGCTGATTATCCTCCCTCTCTGACCTCTAGGTCATCAGGCTGCTGATTATCCTCCCTCTCTGACCTCTAGGTCATCAGGCTGCTGATTATCCTCCCTCTCCAGCCTCTAGGTCATCAGGCTGCTGATTATCCTCCCTCTCCGACCTCTAGGTCATCAGGCTGCTGATTATCCTCCCTCTCCGACCTCTAGGTCATCAGGCTGCTGATTATCCTCCCTCTCCGACCTCTAGGTCATCAGGCTGCTGATTATCCTCCCTCTCCGACCTCTAGGTCATCAGGCTGCTGATTATCCTCCCTCTCCGACCTCTAGGTCATCAGGCTGCTGATTATCCTCCCTCTCCGACCTCTAGGTCATCAGGCTGCTGATTATCCTCCCTCTCCGACCTCTAGGTCATCAGGCTGCTGATTATCCTCCCTCTCTGACCTCTAGGTCATCAGGCTGCTGAATATCCTCCCTCTCTGACCTCTAGGTCATCAGGCTG
>NC_042965.1:39190058-39222558 GCF_901001165.1 Salmo trutta | reverse complement strand
CAGCCTACTGAAACACAGCCTTCAGTTACACAGCCTTCAGTAACACAGCCTACAGTAACACAGCCTACAGTAACACAGCCTACAGTTACACAGCCTACAGTAACACAGCCTACTGTACCACAGCCTACAGTAACGTAGCCTACTGTAATACAGCCTACAGTTACACAGCCTGCAGTTACACAGCCTACTGTAACACGGCCTTCAGTAACACAGCCTACAGTTACCCATCTACAGTAACACAGCCTACAGTTACACAGCCTACAGTAACACAGCCTACTGTACCACAGCCTACAGTAACGTAGCCTACTGTAATACAGCCTACAGTTACACAGCCTGCAGTTACACAGCCTTCAGTAACACAGCCTTCAGTAACACAGCCTACAGTAACGTAGCCTACTGTAATACAGCCTACAGTTACACAGCCTGCAGTTACACAGTCTACTGTAACACAGCCTACTGTAACACAGCCTTCAGTAACACAGCCTACAGTTACACAGACTACTGTAACACAGCCTACAGTTACCCATCTACAGTAACACAGCCTACTGTAACACAGCCTACAGTTACCCGTCTACAGTTACACAGCCTATAGTAACACAGCCTACAGTAACGTAGCCTACTGTAATACAGCCTACAGTTACACATCCTACTGTAACACAGCCTTCAGTAACACAGCCTGCAGTTACACAGCCCACAGTACCACCAATCAACTACAGTACCACTAACTAACTACAGTACCATTAACTAACTACAGTACCACTAACCAACTACAGTACCATTAACTAACTACAGTACCACTAACTACAGTACCACTAACCAACTACAGTACCACTAACTAACTACAGTACCACTAACTACAGTACCACCAACCAACTACAGTACCACTAACCAACTACAGTACCACTAACTAACTACAGTACCACTAACTACAGTACCACTAACTACAGTACCACTAACTAACTACAGTACCACTAACTAACTACAGTACCACTAACTACAGTACCATTAACCAACTACAGTACCACTAACCAACTACAGTACCACTAACTACAGTACCACTAATTAACTACAGTACCACCAACTACAGTACCACTAACTAACTACAGTACCACTAACTAACTACAGTACCACTAACTGCAGTACCACTAACTAACTTCGCTAAGCCTGCTGTCTGGATGTCAATAAAAGGACTTGATCCTCACTCTGTCTGTCTCTGACATATGTCTCCGTTTCTCTCATAATTAGCACCAAAACAGGCACAGTTATAGATGTAGCTTTTTCTTGGAGCCTCAAACATCTAATAACTGTTGCTTAGTTTTTCATTTGTTTCTGCATTAATCACGGATGTGTTCTGGAATTATTATGTTGGTTTCATATGGTTTATAAAATCAAAATATGATTCACCGTTACAACGGTGAACAAGTAACAAAAACAGCTTTCAGAGTGTGTGTAATATGAACTGTGTGCGTGTGTGTCTCTGTGTGTATCTCTGTGCGGTCTCTCTGTGTGTATCTCTGTGCAGTCTTTCTGTGTGAATCCCTGTGCAGTCTCTGTGTGTATCTCTGTGCAGTCTCTGTGTGCAGTCTCTGTGTGTATCTCTGTGTGTATCTCTGTGTGTATCTCTGTGTGTATCTCTGTGTGTATCTCTGTGTGTATCTCTGTGTGTATCTCTGTGTGTGTTTGCAGGGTTACCTCTGTTGGTGGCCTTGGTTTAAGCCTCCCAGTGCTCCTCTAAAACACCTCTCCACCAACAGCCAGTGAATAATTTATCCATGAACATGACCTGGCTTTCACTGCTCCCCCCCCCCCTCTCTCTCTCTCTCTCTCTCTCTCTCTCTCTCTCTGTCTCTCTCTCCCTCTCTCTCTCTCTGTCTCTCTCTTTGTCTCTCTGTCTCTCTCTCCCTCTCTCTCTCTCTGTCTCTCTCTCTCTGTCTCTCTTTCTCTCTCTCTCTGTCTCTCTCTCTGTCTCTCTCTCTCTCTCTGTCTCTCTCTCTCTCTCTATCCCTGGTTGGCTGTTCTCTTCACCTCTCTTCCTTCACCTCTACTCCACTTGGGGAGAGGTCATCAAATTAAATCAAAGATCATTGGTCACATACACAGTTTAGCAGATGTTATAGCGGGTGCAGGGAACAACTTATTCATACCCCTTGACGTATTCCAAATCTTACAGCCTGAATTCAAAATGGATTAAATGTATGTTTTTCTCACCCATCTTCACACAAATACCCCATAATGACAAAGTGAAATCATGTTTGTCGAAATGTTTGACAATTTAGTGAAAATTAAATACAGAAATATCTAATTTACATAAGTATTCACACCCCTGAGTCAATACATGTTAGAATCACCTTTGGCAGCGATTACAGATGTGAGTCTTTCTGGGTAAGTCTCTAAGAGCTTTTCACACCTGGATTGTACAATATTTGCACATTGTTGTACAATCCAATTCTTCTAGCTTTTAAGTTGTTTGTTGATCATTGGTACACAGCTATTTTAAAGTCCTGCTATAGATTTTCAAGCCGATTTAAGTCAAAACTGTAACAAGACCAATCAGGAACATTCACTGTCTTCTTGGTAAGCAACTCCAGTGTATATTTGGCCATGTGTATTAGGTTATTGTCCTGCTGAACGGTGAATTTGTCTCCCAGTGTCTCAGGATTAATAGAAACAGAATAGAGCTAAGCACAGGGGAAATCCTAGAGGAAATCCTTGTTCAGTCTGCTTTCCACCAGACACTGGGAGACAAATTCACCGTTCAGCAGGACAATAACCTAATACACATGGCCAAATATACACTGGAGTTGCTTACCAAGAAGACAGTGAATGTTCCTGGAAAGCAGACTGAACAAGGTTTTCCTCTAGGATTTCCCCTGTGCTTAGCTCTATTCTGTTTCTATTAATCCTGAAAAACTCCCTTGCTAATGACAGGCATACCCATAACATGCTGCAGCCACCACCATGCTTGAACATACAGTATGAAGAGTGGTACTCAGTGATGTGTTGTTTTTTAAATTGATCCTTTATTTAACGAGGCAAGTCTGTTAAGAACAAATTCTTATTTACAATGACGGCCTACCCCGGCCAAACCCGGACGACAAAGCCCTGACCAATATTGATTTTTTTTCATGCTTATTTTGTATATTTTTTAAATGTTCTCCCCAATTTCGTGGTATCCAATTGGTAGTTACAGTGTAATTGTCTCATCGCTGCAACTCCAGTACGGAATCGGGAGAGGCGAAGGTCGAGGGCCCTCTGAAACACAACCCAACCAAGCCGCACTGCTTCTTCAAACAATCTGCTTAACCCAGAAGCCAGCCACACCAATGTGTCGGAGGAAACACCATATCCCTGGCGACCGTGCCAGCGCGCACGCGCCCGGCCCGCCACAGGAGTCGCTAGAGCGTGATGGGACAAGGACATCCCTGCTGGCCAAACCCTCACCCTAACCCGGACGATGCTGGGTCAATTGTGCGCCGCAACCATGGGTCTCCCGGTCGCGGCCGGCTACGACAGAGCCGGCCAGGATCTCTAGTGGCACAGATCTTTAGTGCCTTAGATCACTGCGCCACTCGGGAGGCCTGACCAATAGTAATTTGACTGGTGGGTACACTCAATGGAGAATGGTAAGAATATCCGTTCTAGTAATGCTAGTTCTATGATGGGGACTAGTACAGGGAAGAGTACATGACTGTACTACAGGGGGCTATGAGAACCAGTCTTCATATGTATTGGACAGAGAGAGAGAGACAGGAGGTGATAGAAACGGCCCTACAACCAATACAGCCCAACCTACATCCCTACAGCCCTATATCCCTACAGCCCTACATCACTACAGCCCTACATCACTACAGCCCAACATCACTACATCACTACAGCCCTAAATCACTACAGCAGCCCTACATCACTACAGCAGCCCTACATCACTACAGCAGCCCATACTGTAATAGGAATGATATGTACAGCAGCCCATACTGTAATAGGAATGATATGTACAGCAGCCCATACTGTAATAGGAATGATATGTACAGCAGCCCATACTGTAATAGGAATGATATGTACAGCAGCCCATACTGTAATAGGAATGATATGTACAGCAGCCCATACTGTAATAGGAATGATATGTACAGCAGCCCATACTGTAATAGGAATGATATGTACAGCAGCCCATACTGTAATAGGAATGATATGTACAGCAGCCCATACTGTTTTATTTAACAAGTCTTATTTTCAATGACGGCCTAGGAACAGTGGGTTAACTGCCTTGTTCAGGGGCAGAACGACAGATTTGTACCTTGACAGCTCAGGGATTTGAACTTGCAACCTTTCGATTACTAGTCCAACGCTCTAACCACTAGGCTACCCTGCCGCCCAGCACTGTAATAGGAATGATATGTACAGCAGCCAATACTGTGCCTTCAGAAAGTATCACACCTCTTAATTTTTACCACATTTTGTTGTGTTACAGCCTGTACTTAAAATGAAATGAAATTGAAATTAGTAACCTCTTTTTAATATTAAGACAAGATAAAAGAAAGATATTAAAGAACTGTAAACACTGACTGTGTGCCTCCTGCTTGTGTATTGGATTTGGGATTGATTTTTGACACTATCTCCTTCTTCTAGATGTTAGCAGGGTGAACAGGCCGTGGCTCTGGTGGTTAATGTTCCTGATGCGCCTTCTTCACCACACTGTCTGTGTGGGTGGACCATTTCAGTTTTTCCGTGATGTGTACGCCGAGGAACTTAAAACTTTCCACCTTCTCTACTACTGTCCCGTCATTGTGGATAGGGGGCTGCTCCCTCTGCTGTTTCCTGAAGTCCACGATCATCTCCTTTGTTTTGTTGACATTGAGTGTGAGGTTATTTTCCTGACACGACACTCCGAGGGCCCTCATCTCCTCCCTGTAGGCCGTCTCGTTGTTGTTGGTAATCAAGCCTACCACTGTAGTGTCGTCTGCAAATGATTGAGTTGGAGGCGTGCATGGCCACGCAGTCGTGGGTGAACAGGGAGTACAGGAGAGGGCTGAGAACGCATCCTTGTGGGGACCCAGTGTTGAGGAGTGTTGAGGATTGGGGTCTTAGGGGCCAAGCAAAAATTTTTCAGCCTCCTGAGGTTGAAGAGACGCTGTTGCGCTTTCTTCACCACCCTGTCAGTGTGAAGGGACCATTTCAGGTCCAGTGATTTACACGCCAAGGAACTTGAAGCTTTTGAACCTCTCAACTGCGGTCCCGTGGATGTGAATGGGGTCATGCTCGCTCTGCTGTCTCTAGTAGTCCACGATCAGCTCCGTTTTGTTGACGTTGAGGGAGGTTATTATACTGGCACCCCTCGGCCAGGCCCTTCACCTACTCCCTGTAGGCTGCCTCGTCGTTGTTGGTAATCAGGCTTACCAGTGTGGTGTCGTCAGAAAATTGATGATTGAGTTGGAAACGAAATGAGTGAACAGGGAGTACAGGAGGGTGCTGAGCATGCACCCCTGTGGGGCCCCCATGTTGAGGATCAGCGTGGCAGAGGTGTTGTTGCCTACCATCACCACCTGGGGTTGGCCAATCAGGAAGTCTAGGACCCAGTTGCACAGTGAGGGAGAGCTGAGTGATGAGCTTGGAGGGTACTATGGTGTTGAAGGCTGCGCTGTAGTCGATGAATAGCATTCTTACATAGGTATTTCTCTTTTGCAGGTGGGATAGGGTAGGTGCAGTGCAATGGTTACTGTGTCATTCGTGGATCTGTTGTGGCAATATGCAAATTATAGTGGGTCTAGGGTGTCGGTGGAGGTGATATGGTCCTTAACTAGCCTCTCAAAGCACTTCATGATGACAGAAGTGAGTGCTACGGGGCGATAGTCATTTAGTTCAGTTACCTTCACTTTCTTGGATACAAGAACAATGGTAGACATCTTGAAGCAAGTGGGCACAGCAGACTGGGATATGGAGAGATTGAATATGTCCGTAAACACTCAGGCCAGCTGGTCTGCACATGCTCAAATGACTTACTCACGTCGGCCAAGGACAACGAGAGCACACAGTCCCTGTGAGCGGTGTTAGCTCGTCTGGGAGCAAAGTGTCAGTGTCTGCGACGAATATGGTATACCGTATTTTACAATATACCAGTATTGATGCACAGACTGGTTTGGGTTTTTGCCTTCTATAATGGTATTTGAATGTTTGGTTTGTTAAATGTGATACGGTGTGTGTAACGTCCATTTTTATAGTTTACTTCATTACTTCAGTCATCTCTCTCTGCTCTCTCTCCATGCCATTTTCCACACAGACCAAGCCCCGCCCCCTGTCACTCAAGGAGCACATTGTTGTTCCTCAACCACGAGACACTTGCGTTCAGTCTGCATGGTCAATTCAGTGCATGCAACAATGTTGATGACAACGATGCTGTTTTCACTTTGCTTCTTAATATAAATCCACTTGCATTCTATAATTACACAAATAGTTTGTGTTTCTTAAATCTGCAAACAGCTGGTTTGTCTTTTCTTAGTAAGTTGGGCCTAAATCTTGTCAGCCACTAATTGTTAGCCACTAATGCTAATTGCTAATGCTAATCGCTAGCTAGCTAATAAATATACTGAGTCGGGCAAACGTAATTAGCTATACAGCCTTATAATACCAGTGATCGTGTAGACCTAAATCAGCATGTTGTTTGTGCAACAGTATCTTCTAATATCAAAGAGGAATACGTGAAGCAAGAATATGTTAGCTACATGAAGTAGCTAAGAGAAAACGTTCAATGTAGCCAAAGATTTTAGGGTCCGCTAGCGTAGGAAACACTTGTCAACACTTTGGTTCCTAACCTGTCACAATAACTCCTCCATGGCATTTTTACTCGTTATCATGTCAAACAACACGGTATTCAAAGTGTCCATTATTATACTCTAACAATATAAATAGAATAATCATTCTGTTTCCATGATTCCAACAGTTCACTCAAGTGTTTTGCTCTAAATCGCAAGTCACATCGCAATTGCGACATTTGGTTAAAAATAAGGCCTAGATTGTTTGCCCATATCGTGCAGCCCTACATGGCAGTGTGGAAATGATCTCAAATGAGTGCAGGAAATGCAGAAATGTATGAAAATGCTTAAAATGATTTTGGGTTGAAGTTCAATTGAACAGTATAAAAGAATGGAGAAAGATCCTTAGAACGTATGTGTTGCCACCCTAGCATAGAACATTTACAACATAAAATACTGTCAAATACCATCATACTGTTCAATTCTTTTAAAATACAGTAATATGATATTTTAGCCATATCGCCCAGTCCTACCGCGACGTGGCTGGCTTTCCCTTTACAATCCGTGATTGTCTAGAGTCTCTGCCACATACGTCTCGTGTCTGAGCTGTTGAATTGCGACTCTACTTTGTCCCTGTACTGTCGTTTTTCCTCTTTGATTGCCTTATGGAGGTTGTAGCTGGTCTGTTTGTACATGTCCATGTTCCCAGTCACCTTGCCATGATTAAATGCAAGGGTTTGTGCTTTCAGTTTTGCGTAAATGCTGCCATCTATCCAAAGTCTCTGGTTTAGATCCTTTCTAATCATCACAGTAGGAACAAAATCCTCTATCCACTTCCTGATGAACCCAGTCACAACAACATCCTCTATCCACTTCCTGATGAACCAGTCACAACAACGTTCTCTATCCACTTCCTGATGAACCCAGTCACAACATCCTCTATCCACTTCCTGATGAACCCAGTCACAACAACATCCTCTATCCACTTCCTGATGAACCCAGTCACAACAACGTCCTCTATCCACTTCCTGATGAACCCAGTCACAACAACATCCTCTATCCACTTCCTGATGAACCCAGTCACAACAACATCCTCTATCCACTTCCTGATGAACCCAGTCACAACAACATCCTCTATCCACTTCCTGATGAACCCAGTCACAACAACATCCTCTATCCACTTCCTGATGAACCCAGTCACAACAACTTCCTATATCCACTTCCTGATGAACCCAGTCACAACAACATCCTCTATCCACTTCCTGATGAACCCAGTCACAACGTCCTCTATCCACTTCCTGATGAACCCAGTCACAACAACATCCTCTATCCACTTCCTGATGAACCCAGTCACAACAACATCCTCTATCCACTTCCTGATGAACCCAGTCACAACAACTTCCTATATCCACTTCCTGATGAACCAGTCACAACAACATCCTCTATCCACTTCCTGATGAACCGAGTCACGAGTCAGTATATACGTCAATACTATTCTCAGAGGTGATTCGGAACATTTCCGAGTCGGTGAGGATGACTGAAGAAAATTATCTTGGGTGGAAATGCGGTCGGCATTTAATGGTGAGGTATTCCAGTTTGGGAGAACAAAAGGGCTTGAGTTCCTGTGTGTTACCACAATCACATCATGAGTTAATCATGAAACAAACCCCTCCGCATTTTTTTTGGTCGGCGTGATGGACAGAGAACCCTGCTGGCTGAATGGATGGGGACAATATATCCGGATAGTGCCATGGTTCCATAAAACAGAGTATGCTACAGTCCCTTATGTCACTCTGGATATGGTGATATGGTCCTTAACTAGCCTCTCAAAGCACTTCATGATGACTGAAGTGTGTGCTTCAGGGCGATAATCATTTAGTTTAGTTACATTTGCTTTCTTGGGTACAGGAATATTGATGGAAATCTTGAAGCAAGTGGGGACAGCATGCACTGAGGATGCGGCTAGGGATGCTGTCTGGGCCAGCAACCTTGCGAGGGTTAACACGCTTAAATGTCTTACTCACTTCTGCCACTGAGAAGGTGAGCCCACAGTCCTTGGTAGCTGACCGCGTCGGTGGCACTGTGTTATCTTCGAAGAGGGCGAAGAAGGTGTTTAGCTTGTCCTGGAAGAAGGACGTGTTGTGGCTGGTTTTCCCTTTACAGTGCGTGATTGTCCATAGACCCTGCCACATACGTCTCGCGACTGAGCCGTTGAATAGCGACTCCACTTTGTCTCTGTCCTGATGTTTTGCCTGTTTGATTGCCTACGGAGGGAATAACTACACTGTTTTTAATCGGCCATATTCCCAGTCCCTTGCCATGGTTAAATGCAGTGGTTTGTGTTTTCAGTTTTCAGCCATCAATCCACAGTTTCTGGTTTGGGTAGGTTTTAATAGTCACAGTGGGTACAACATCTCCTACACATTTCCTGATGAACTTAGGTGCAGTGCAATGGCGATTGCGTCGTCCATGGATCTGTTGTGGAAATAAACTAATTGTAGTGGGTCTAGGGTGTCGGTTAAGGTAGAGGAGATATGGTCCTTAACTAGCGTCTCAAAGCACTTTATGATGACAGCAGTGAGTTTAACAGGGCGATAGTCATTTAGTTCAGTTACCTTTGCTTTCTTGCATGCAGGAACAATGGTGGACATCTTGAAGCATTTGGGGACAACAGGCTGGTACAGATTGAATGTGTCAGTAAACACTCCAGCCAGCTGTTCTGCACATGCTCTGAGGATGCGGCTGAGCCGGCAGCCTTGCGAGGGTTAACACGCTTGAATATCTTACTCTCTTCAGCCACAGAGATCAGGAGCACACAGTCCTCGTGAGCAGCGAGGGCCCATGTCGGCAGCTCAGTGTTGTTTTCCTCAATGCAAGCGACGAAGATGCTTAGCTTGTCCAGGATTGAGGGTGACCGTGATGTGGCTGGCTTTTCCTTTATAATCCGTGATTGTCTAGAGTCTCTGCCACATACGTTTTGTGTCTGAGCTGTTGAATTGTGACTACACTTTGTCCCTGTACTGTCGTTTTTCCTCTTCGATTGCCTTATGGAGGTCATAGCTGGTCTCTTTGTACACGTCCATGTTCCCAATCACCTTGCCATGGTTAAATGTGTGGGTTTGTGGTTTCAGTTTTGCGTGAATGCTGCCATCTATCCAAAGTCTCTGGTTTGGATAAGTTCTAATCATCACAGTAGGAACAACATCCTCTATCCACTTCCTGATGAACCCAGTCACAACAACATCCTCTATCCACTTCCTGATGAACCCAGTCACAACAACATCCTCTATCCACTTCCTGATGAACCGAGTCACAACAACGTCCTCTATCCACTTCCTGATGAACCCAGTCACAACAACGTCCTCTATCCACTTCCTGATGAACCCAGTCACAACAACGTCCTCTATCCACTTCCTGATGAACCCAGTCACAACAACATCCTCTATCCACTTCCTGATGAACCCAGCCACAACAACATCCTCTATCCACTTCCTGATGAACCCAGTCACAACAACATCCTCTATCCACTTCCTGATGAACCCAGTCACAACAACATCCTCTATCCACTTCCTGATGAACCCAGTCACAACAAAATCCTCTATCCACTTCCTGATGAACCCAGTCACAACAACATCCTCTATCCACTTCCTGATGAACCCAGTCACAACAACATCCTCTATCCACTTCCTGATGAACCCAGTCACAACAACATCCTCTATCCACTTCCTGATGAACCCAGTCACAACAACATCCTCTATCCACTTCCTGATGAACCCAGTCACAACAACATCCTCTATCCACTTTTTGATGTACCCAGTCACAACATCCTCTATCCACTTCCTGATGAACCCAGTCACAACAACATCCTCTATCCACTTCCTGATGAACCCAGTCACAACAACATCCTCTATCCACTTCCTGATGAACCCAGTCACAACAACATCCTTAATCCACTTCCTGATGAACCCAGTCACAACAACATCCTCTATCCACTTCCTGATGAACCCAGTCACAACAACATCCTCTATCCACTTCCTGATGAACCCAGTCACAACAACATCCTCTATCCACTTCCTGATGAACCCAGTCACAACAACATCCTCTATCCACTTCCTGATGAACCCAGTCACAACAACATCCTCTATCCACTTCCTGATGAACCCAGTCACAACAACATCCTCTATCCACTTCCTGATGAACCCAGTCACAACAACGTCCTCTATCCACTTCCTGATGAACCCAGTCACAACAACGTCCTCTATCCACTTCCTGATGAACCCAGTCACAACAACATCCTCTATCCACTTCCTGATGAACCCAGTCACAACAACGTCCTCTATCCACTTCCTGATGAACCCAGTCACAACAACATCCTCTATCCACTTCCTGATGAACCCAGTCACAACAACATCCTCTATCCACTTCCTGATGAACCCAGTCACAACAACGTCCTCTATCCACTTCCTGATGAACCCAGTCACAACAACATCCTCTATCCACTTCCTGATGAACCCAGTCACAACAACATCCTCTATCCACTTCCTGATGAACCCAGTCACAACGTCCTCTATCCACTTCCTGATGAACCCAGTCACAACAACATCCTCTATCCACTTCCTGATGAACCCAGTCACAACAACATCCTCTATCCACTTCCTGATGAACCCAGTCACAACAACATCCTCTATCCACTTCCTGATGAACCCAGTCACAACAACATCCTCTATCCACTTCCTGATGAACCCAGTCACAATATCCTCTATCCACTTCCTGATGAACCCAGTCACAACAACGTCCTCTATCCACTTCCTGATGAACCCAGTCAAAACAACGTCCTCTATCCACTTCCTGATGAACCCAGTCACAACAACGTCCTCTATCCACTTCCTGATGAACCCAGTCACAGAGTCACAGAATATACGTCAATACTATTCCCAGAGGTGACCCAGGTGCTTCCTGCTTAAGTTTCTGTCTGTAGGCAGGTAGGTGCAGGATGGAGGCGTGACCTGATTTGCTGAAGGGAGGGCGGGGAGGGCCTTGTAGCCTCCCCAGAAGTAAGAAAAACAATGGTCAAGCGTGTTCTCTCCACGTGTAGCACAGGAGACGTGTTGATAGAAATTGGGTAGTGTTTTCCTCAGATTTCCTTTATTAAAGTCCCCTGCTACAATAATATGTGGCTCCTTGAGAGCCATTGCGGTGTCAGCTTGGGTGGGTGGGTGGGGGGAGAGAATATACACGGCGGTGACAATAACCAAAGAAAATTCTCTCGGAAGGTAATGCGGTTGGCATTTGATAGTGGGGTATTCCAGATTGGGAGAACAAAAATACTTGAGTTCCTGTACGTTACCACAATCACACCATGAGTTGTTAATCATGAGACATACCCCTCCACCTCTGTTTTACACAATCATGGCTCTCTCCGGATATATTGTTGCCATCCATACAGCCAGCGGAGTTCTCCATTCATTGCAAGGACAGGAAGAAAGAACTCTCTGGGAAAAACAGAGTATGTTACAGCCACTTATGTCTCTCTGAAATGAGACACTTGCCCTGAGCTCGTCTACTTTATTGTCCATGGACAGAAAGTTAGCGAGTAATATACTCAGAAGTGGTGAATGGTTTGCTCGCCACCTGAGCCTGACTAGAACCCCATTTCTCCTCCCTCTTCTCCAGTGTTGACGTTTTGGTATAGCACCGGGGATGAATCGGGCTGCCTCAGAAACCTAAAACAAAGGATCCAGGTCAGGAAATTCAAATTCCAGGTCGAATTTCTGGTGAGTGACCGCTGATCTAATGTCCAAAATGTATTTTAGGCTGTATGTAATAATACTAGAAATGTTCTCAGCAAATAATGTAAAAAATAACACACAAACAAAATCACTTCAAAGTTGGCTAGGAGCCATGTTGTTTATCATCAGGTATAAACATGGAAGGAGGGTGAAAAAGATTAGGGCAACTCTAAGACACTGTGTACAACTTCTACTCACTGAAGAAAGGAAAGAGAGAATCTTAAGAGATAAAAGGCTGGGTTTCTGAGCCTCCCCGGTGTAAATTCACCTCATGCTCATCCCATACAGTCTCTCTCTCTCTCTCTCTCTCTCTCTCTCTCTCTCTCTCTCTCTCTCTCTCTCTCTCTCTCTCTCTCTCTCTCTCTCTCTCTCTCTCTCTCTCTCTCACACTCACACTCACACACTCTCTGCTCTCCTGTGAAGCTCAGCCCTGCGTGTCTGCAGCTGTTCTGTAGGAAAAGTGTCAGTGCTGAAGTGTTCCTCTAGTGATGGAGGAAACAGGTATTCAGTAGGAAGAGGTGTCACAGTGTTGAAGTGCTCCCCTAGTGATGGAAGAGACAGGTATTCTGTAGGAAGAGGTGTCACAGTGCTGAAGTGCTCCCCTAGTGATGGAGGAAACAGGTATTCAGTAGGAAGAGGTGTCACAGTGCTGAAGTGCTCCCCTAGTGATGGAAGAGACAGGTATTCAGTAGGAAGAGGTGTCACAGTGCTGAAGTGCTCCCCTAGTGATGGAAGAGACAGGTATTCAGTAGGAAGAGGTGTCACAGTGCTGAAGTGCTCCCCTAGTGATGGAGGAAACAGGTATTCTGTAGGAAGAGGTGTCACAGTGCTGAAGTGCTCCTCTAGTGATGGAGGAAACAGGTATTCAGTAGGAAGAGGTGTCACAGTGCTGAAGTGCTCCCCTAGTGATGGAAGAGACAGGTATTCAGTAGGAAGAGGTGTCACAGTGCTGAAGTGCTCCCCTAGTGATGGAGGAAACAGGAAACAGGAAGACAGGTGTCCAATAGGAAAAGGTGAGACAGGGTTCCTGGTGATGTGTACATCCATAGTGACAGTGGAAGGCAGAAACAAGAAAATACTCTTCCATTTCTGACCCCTATAAATATGTTATTCCCCCATGTGGTGTACCCTGGGCCCTTCCCCATAAACTATAGTTATACTATACTTAATGTTATTTGCCCATGTGGTGTACCCTGGGCCCTTCCCCATAAACTATAGTTATACTATACTTAATGTTATCCCCCCCATGTGGTGTACCCTGGGCCCTTCCCCATAAACTATAGTTATACTATACTTAATGTTATCCCCCCATGTGGTGTACCCTGGGCCCTTCCCCATAAACTATAGTTATACTATACTTAATGTTATCCCCCCATGTGGTGTACCCTGGGCCCTTCCCCATAAACTATAGTTATACTATACTTAATGTTATCCCCCCATGTGGTGTACCCTGGGCCCTTCCCCATAAACTATAGTTATACTATACTTAATGTTATCCCCCCATGTGGTGTACCCTGGGCCCTTCCCCATAAACTATAGTTATACTATACTTAATGTTATCCCCCCATGTGGTGTACCCTGGGCCCTTCCCCATAAACTATAGTTATAATATACTTAATGTTATCCCCCCATGTGGTGTACCCTGGGCCCTTCCCCAGATATTACAGTTATACTGTACTTATAAGACAACGCGACTCTGTCCTTACGCTCTGTCCAACCTTACCCCTTTCCCATAAGATACAGCTGTTGTACTGTACAAAACAAGCGATCCTGTCTTCCCTAACTCTCCAATCTTACCTCCCCTCTAGTGACAGTTGTATTGTACTCAATCATATGAGACTTTTAACACGAGACCTTTTCCCACTCTGTGTGACCTCCCACCTTCCCTATAAACGAGAGGAGTACTGTACTTATAATATGTAAGACAAGCGACTCTTTCTAACCTTTCCCCATAAAGATGAGTTTTACCACATGTACGGTCCCTGTTGGAGTGCGCAACCTGGTCTCAGGGCAACTCATAGGTAAGGCTGTATGCATCATATACTACTGTATACTGAAGCTAGAGCCAGGACCGGCCGTGAACCTCGGGACCTGGTTGTGTTAAGGTACCAGCACTTGGTAGAGAGGTGTTAATGTACCAATGTGGTTGAAAGCATAGCCTCCAGCCCTGGACCCCATCATCAATATTCACTCAGGACCGGGGACATGGAGAGGAACAGATAAAATATTCATCACCAACCTCTCCTCTACTCTCCTACCTTCCATTCTGCTGTTATCTCCTCCTTCCCTTCTTCCTCCTCCTTCTCCTCTTCCTCTTCTTCATCTTCCGCCTCTTCTTCTTCTTCCATCGCTGTGTGCCTCCCAAATGGCACCCTATTCCGTATACAGTGCATTCAGAAAGTATTCAGACAACTTGACTTTTTACACATTTTTAGAATAAGGTGGTAACACACACGTTACAGCTTTATTCTAAAAATGAAACCATTTTGTCATCAATCTATACACTATGCTCCATAATGACAAAGCGAAAACCGTTTTTTAGACATTTTAACAAATGAATAAACAATTAAAAACAGTAATACCTTATATACATACGTATTCAGACCCTTTGCTATGAGACTCGAAATTGAGCTCAGATGCATCCTGTTTCATTGATCATCCTTGAGATGTTTCTACAACTTGATTGGAGTCCACCTGTGGTAAATTCAATTGATTGGACATGACTGGTTCAAGCTAGCTAAATAGGCTAAGGCTAATAACAAACTTTTTACAGCTAGCTAGCTAATAGTATCTGTATCACATTCGGCCGTGATTGGGAGTACCACAGGGCAGCGCACAATTGGCCCAGCGTCGTCGAGGTTTGGCTGGTGTAGGTTGTCATTGTAAATACACATTTGTTCTTAAATGACTTACCTAGTTAAATGAAGGTTAAATAACAATCAAATAAAAAACAGTGAAGCAGCTTCAACGGTAAACTTGACCCTGCCCTTATAAATCAAAATCAAATATTACCGGTGGAGGTGTATCATGTTATTACTTAGCCTACCACAGAGATGACCGATGAGAAGTTTTTTTCCCCCTTTTTATGGAGTCCCAAAGGAGTCATACCTAACCGCCCAGTGGCTTTCCATAGCCCCCCCCCCCCACACACACACACAGTGGCGCACCCTGTCCATTGTGCTGACACAGCGCAGTGGAGAAACATATATATATTTTTTGCCAACCTGTCACTCAATCACTCAATCATTTTTTTTTAAAATTGCAATTTTTATATTGGGAGATAAAACTAAAACTGAGGCTACAATTTTAACCGGGCCTGACTCCTATCAACATTCTTGTTTGAGAAATTGCTCTCTGCTAAGTGTCACGACTCCTACCGAGGGTGGCTCCTCTCCCTGTTCGGGTGGCGCTCGGCGGTCGTCGTCACCGGCCTACTAGCTGCCACCGACCCCCTTTTCCTTTTCTGTTGATTTTGCCTTTATTTGTTGCACCTGTTGTCTATTAGGTTGATTAGCTGGGCTATTTAAGCCCGTCTTCCCGCTTGTTCTGTGTGCGGGCTTGTTGGTTCTTTTCCCACTGTGTGCTGTGTAGTGGATTGTATTTTGGGACCTTGTGTTTTGGTACGCCCTGCTGTTTTGGTACGCCCTGCTGTTTTGGTACGCCCTGCTGTTTTGGTACGCCCTGCTGTTTTGGTACGCCCTGCTGTTTTGGGACCTTGTGTTTTGGTACGCCCTGCTGTTTTGGTACGCCCTGCTGTTTTGGTACGCCCTGCTGTTTTGGTACGCTCTGCTGTTTTGGTACGCCCTGCTGTTTTGGTACGCTCTGCTGTTTTGGTACGCTCTGCTGTTTTGGTACGCTCTGCTGTTTTGGTACGCCCTGCTGTTTTGGTACGCCCTGCTGTTTTGGGACCTTGTGTTTTGGTACGCTCTGCTGTTTTGGTACGCTCTGCTGTTTTGGTACGCCCTGCTGTTTTGGTACGCTCTGCTGTTTTGATACGCTCTGCTGTTTTGGGACCTTGTGTTTTGGTACGCCCTGCTGTTTTGGGACCTTGTGTTTTGGTACGCTCTGCTGTTTTGGTACGCTCTGCTGTTTTGGTACGCCCTGCTGTTTTGGTACGCCCTGCTGTTTTGGGACCTTGTGTTTTGGTACGCTCTGCTGTTTTGGTACGCTCTGCTGTTTTGGTACGCCCTGCTGTTTTGGTACGCTCTGCTGTTTTGATACGCTCTGCTGTTTTGGGACCTTGTGTTTTGGTACGCCCTGCTGTTTTGGGACCTTGTGTTTTGGTACGCCCTGCTGTTTTGGTACGCCCTGCTATTTTGGGTGATTACTCTTTTTTTGGTGCGTAATATAGAGCACTGTACTGAACGTTTCCGCTTCCTGCGCCTGACTCCACACCCACGACGCCCAAACGTTACACTAAGAAGCTATTTTTGTTTCTTTTTGACCATTTAAATTTAAAACGATCACAGTAAGGTACTTAATTGTTACCCAGAAATGATTTGATATTGAACAAAAAAAAGAAACGGCTGCATTGGGCCTTTAAGGGAAAAAATGTCACTGCTGGTTCTCAATGCTCAATTCAAATAATGTACATGTAGCCAAGAGGATGGAATTAATATTAATAATATATATGTGACCAAGAGGATGGAATGAATATTAATAATGTTAATACAGTGCGTTCAGAAAGTATTCAGACCCCTTCCTTTTTACCCATTTTGTTACGTTACAACCTTATTCTAAAAATAAAACCATTTCGTCATCAATCTACACACAATACCCCTTAATGACAAAGCGAAAACAGGTTTTTAGACATTTTATCAAATGAATAAACAATTAAAAACTGAAATAACGTATATACATACGTATTCAGATCCTTTGCTATGAGACTCGAAATTGATGTTTCTACAACTTGATTGGAGTCCACTTGTGGTAAATTCAATTGATTGGACATGATTTGGAAAAGCACACATCTGTCTATGTAAGGTCCCACAGTTGACAGTGCATGTCAGAGCAAAATCCAAGCCATGAGGTCAAAGGAATTGTCCGTAGTGCTCTGAGACAGGATTGTGTCGAGGCACAGATCTGGGGAAGGGTACCAAAACATTTCTGCAGCATTGAAGGTCCTCAAGAACATAATGGCCATCATTCTTAAATAGAAGAAGTTTGGAACCACCAAGACTCTTCCTAGAGTTGGTCGCCCGGCCAAACTGAGCAACTGGGGGAGAAGGGCCTTGGTCAGGGAGGTGACCAAGAACCCAATGGTCACTCTGACAGAGCTCCAGAGTTCCTCTGTGAAGATGGAAGAACCTTCCAGAAGGATAACCATCTCTTCAGCACTCCACCAATCAGACCTTTATGGTAGAGTGGCCAGACGGAAGCCACTCCTCAGTAAAGGCACATGACAGACCACTTGGAGTTTGCCAAAAGGCACCTAAAGAACTCTCAGACCATGAGAAACAATATTCTCTGGTCTGATGAAACCAACTCTTTGGCTTGAATGCCAAGCTTCATGTCTGGAGGAAACCTGGCACCATCCCTACGGTGAAGCAGGATGGTGGCAGCATCATGCTGTGGGGATGTTTTTCAGAGGCAGGTACTGGGATTGAGGGAAAGATGAACGGAGCAAAGTACAGAGAGATCCTTGACGAAAACCTGCTCCAGAGTGCTCAGGACCTCAGACTGGGGTGAAGGTTCACCTTCCAGCAGGACAACGACCCTAAGCAGACAGGCAAGAGAATGCAGGAGTGGCTCCAGGGCACGTCTCTGAATGTCCTTGAGTGGCCCAACCAGAGTCCGGACTTGAAACCGATCGAACATCTCTGGAAAGATCTTAATTCTTACATCTAGGGGTTCCGCTAGCGGAACGCCTCGCCAATATCCAATGAAAGAGTGTGGCTCGAAATACAAATACCTCAAAAATGCAATAATTTCAATTTTTCAAACATACGACTATTTTACACCATTTTAAAGACAAGACTCTCGTTAATCTAACCACATTGTCCGATTTTCAAAAAGGCTTTACAGCGAAAGCAAAACATTAGATTATGTTAGGAGAGTACATAGCCAAAAACAATCACACAGCCATTTTCCAAGCAAGCATATATGTCACAAAAACCCAAAACACAGCTAAATGAAGCACTAACCTTTGATGATCTTCATCAGATGACACTCCTAGGACATTATGTTATACAATACATGCATGTTTTGTTTAATCAAGTTCATATTTATATCCAAAAACAGATTTTTACATTAGCATGTGATGTTCAGAACATGCATTCCCACCCAAAACTTCCGGTGAATTTACTAAATTACTCATCATAAACGTTGACAAAATACATAACAATTACATTAAGAATTATAGATACAGAACTCCTTTATGCAATCGCTATGTCAGATTTTAAAATAGCTTTTCGGCGAAAGCACATTTTGCAATATTCTGAGTGCATAGCTCAGCCATCACGGCTAGCTATTTTGACACCCACCAAATTCGGGGCTCACTAAACTAAGAATTACTATTAGAAAAATTGTATTACCTTTGCTGATCTTTGTCAGAATGCACTCCCAGGACTGCTACTTCCACAATAAATGTTTTTTTTTCCAAATAATCCATAGTTATGTCCAAATACCTCCATTTTGTTTGTGCGTTCAGGTCACTATCCAAAGGGTAACGCGCGAGCGCATTTCGAGACAAAAAAATTCTAAATGTTCCTTTACCGTACATAGAAGCATGTCAAACGCTGTTTAAAATCAATTTTTATGGTATTTTTCTCATAAAATAGCGATAATATTCCAACCAGACAATAGTGTATTCATTCAAAGAGGAAAAGAAAAAACAGCGTGGTCTCGTGAACGCGCATATCCAATCTCTTAGTCACCAGGCAGACCACTGACAAACTGAGCTACAAAACTCTGCCCAGAGACAGGAGACGCCTCAATCCGCTTTCTGAAGGCTTTAGAGAGCCAATGGAAGCCTTAGAAAGTGCTACGTAACAGCACAGATACTGTAGTTTCGATAGAGAACCAAAAGAAGAACTACACATTCTCAGACAGGACACTTCCTGCTTGGAATTTTCTCAGGTTTTTGCCTGCCTGCCATATGAGTTCTGTTATACTCACACCATTCAAACAGTTTTAGAAACTTCAGAGTGTTTTCTATCCAAATCTACTAATAATATGCATATTCTAGTTTCTGAGCCAGAGTAGTAACCTGTTTAAATTGGGTACGTTTTTCATCCGGCCGTGAAAATACTGCCCCCTATAGCGAAGAGGTTAAAATAGCTGCGCAGCGACACTCCCCTCCAACCTGACAGAGCTTGAGAGGATCTGCAGAGTATAATGGGAGAAACTCCCCAAATACAGGTGTGCCAAACTTGTAGAGACATACCCAAGAAGACTCGAGGCTGTAATCGCTGCAAACGGTGCATCAACAAAGTACTGAGTAAATGGTCTGAATGCTTCTGTAAATGTGATCTATTTCTGTATTTTTTTTCTTCTAAATTTGAAAAATATATAGAAACCTGTTTTTGCTGTGTCATTATGGGGTATTGTGATGTCATTATGGGGTATTGTGATGTCATTATGGGGTATTGTGATGTCATTATGTGGTATTGTGTGTAGATTGATGAGGGGGGAAAAAAACAATTGAATACATTTTAGAATAAGGTTGTTACGTAAGAAAACATGGAAAAAATGAAGGGGTCTGAAAACTTTCCAAATGCGCTGTAGTAGGAAATAGGCCCTGGTTAAAAGTAGTGCATTTTAGGGAATAGGGTGCCATTTAGGAGAAATCTTTCATTACTTATTCCTCAACTGAAGGAGGGAAGAGCTGTGGTTGTGGAGTGGAGGGTACTTATTCAGCGTTCCTATGGGGCCTGTTGGGTTAAGTAGTAAACAAGGACACAACCACTAAGAAATGGCTCCTGTCAAGGGTGATCTCAACTGGGAAACATGGTAGGTCAGACAAAAAAATGACAAGCAAAAAATGACATGGTATGGAAATTACTTTTATTAACTAATTAATTTGCAAAGCAGGATATCCATTGCATTGTAGCACATGGGCAGCCACGTGTGGAACTACTTCTAAAGCACCTGAAGGGTTATGGCACTACCAGAAATGAAAAAAATAATAATAATAATCCTCAAAAGATTTTGTATTACATAGCATTAATTTCCCCCCATAATATATCTGGTACTATTAAACATAGTGAAATTGACCGTAGAAAATTCCCATTTGTTTCCCGTTTCCGCCATCTAGTGTTGAATATTTTGACATTGGCTACGCAATTCCTGCGTAAAATACGTGATAAAAGCGTAGGTCAAATGTGGGAGGGCGCTCTGCGTTTCCTGTACCGCTACATTGTAACTAATCATGAAATTACAATGTAAATCCTAATCGGAACAATATTTTCAAACGCAGAACATATCATTCATGTCATATCCATCACCTGGAATACCGGGTGGCAATTAATCAACGAATACATGGTTTGCGGTCTGAATATCAGGCGCTGTCACATTGACAGCGGTAGGATATCCGGAAGACTTGAGGGAGGTTTGCACGAGCCATTGCGGTGTTGACGTAAGAGCTAAAGCCTTTTCAACCGATGTCTAAGGTGCGGTGACATATTTAAATTATATATTTTATTATGAATACCATGCATACCAATGAATATGTTTCTGAGTTGTGTTAGTACGTCACTGACAGACTACGGGAATATGTAAAGTATTATGTATGTGGCTATATGATAAGTGTATGATGATAAGGGTAACGTGCAATATATGTATTATGTCTAGTATGTAATGTACAGTGTCTATTTTGCATACAGCAGTGCTGTGTGTCTAAGACAATTTGGTACAATAAAGTAAATTCTGTCCTATCTATGTATGTTATGATAGCTATATGTCAGGTTTTTGGTCCCAGTCGATCAGTGTTAAGGCATTGTCATCATGCTTGTTCAATACCTTGAATCACAAAAACATATTTTCTGCTATCATTATCTCTGTGTCTCTGTGACTTTAGAGTTGATGGTGATAATGATTAGTGTTCTGTATTGGGAAGATGATCATGAGATGACTACTCAATCAGTAATGTACCTGTTTCTCATCCATTATTCATTGCATTCTACCAGGACCCTCCTCCAAGGTGACGTTCATCCAATCACAGACTAGCATGGGAGAAGATGGACATTCCAGCTGCCAATCAGAGCTACGGACATGGCGGGCAGCCCGGGGTGTGTCATAATGGCTGGTCAGCAACCACACCCCCAACCGGTCTTGGATGTACCACTGCCCAGGGACTCTCCAGTGACCCTCTACCCAGCTTACAGGGTCTGAACCTGGGCCCAGCCTCACACCAGAATCCCTCTAATAACATCCCTCAATCCATGGTTCAGTTACAGTACTCACACCAGGGCTGTCTCAGCAGTCTTCCTATGCCCCCATTTAGGAACCAATCACCTTCAGCTCTGATACCATGCCTGAATCAAGAGCCTCACATACCACATGTACACATGGGTCCTTATATTTCCTACAACATCCCTCCACCATCAATACTCCTCCCTCTGAAACAAGGACCGCCAGCTAGCGGGCCTCCATCCACGATACCGTCTTCAAACCAGGGTCCCCAGAATACTGTCTCTCCTCCAGTCTCTTCCTCTCCTCCATATCCTCCATATCCGTATGCAAACCAAGGCTTTGTGAATGGCCCCCCGGTGACGTTGACAAGTCCAAACCAAGGCTTTGTGAATGGCCCCCCGGTGACGTTGACAAGTCCAAACCAAGGCTTTGTGAATGGCCCCCCGGTGACGTTGACATGTCCAAACCAAGGCTTTGTGAATGGCCCTCCGGTGACGTTGACAAGTCCAAACCAAGGCTCTGTGAATGGCCCCCCGGTGATGTTGACAAGTCCAAACCAAGGCTCTGTGAATGGCCCCCCGGTGATGTTGACAAGTCCAAACCAAGGACCTCCCAACAGCAGTTTTTCATCCATGTCACCATGTGGGAGCCAGGGCCAACAGTGTTCACACCCGTATCCTCCACAACTCACCTCACCAGTCCAGCAGCAACCTCAATGGGCCCTGCCTCAGCAACACTATAGTCACAGTGGTAAGCTATACACTAACACACAAACAGACTCACAGTGGTAAGCTATACACTAACACACAAACACACAAACAGAGTCACAGTGGTAAGCTATACACTAACACACAAACAGAGTCACAGTGGTAAGCTACACACTAACACACAAACAGAGTCACAGTGGTAAGCTACACACTAACACACAAACAGAGTCACAGTGGTAAGCTATACACTAACACACAAACAGAGTCACAGTGGTAAGCTATACACTAACACACAAACAGAGTCACAGTGGTAAGCTACACACTAACACACAAACAGAGTCACAGTGGTAAGCTACACACTAACACACAAACAGACTCACAGTCGTAAGCTATACACTAACACACAAACAGAGTCACAGTGGTAAGCTATACACTAAAACACTAACACACAAACAGAGTCACAGTGGTAAGCTATACACTAACACACTAACACACAAACAGAGTCACAGTGGTAAGCTATACACTAACACACAAACAGAGTCACAGTGGTAAGCTATACACTAACACACTAACAGAGTCACAGTGGTAAGCTATACACTAACACACTAACACACAAACAGAGTCACAGTGGTAAGCTATACACTAACACACTAACACACAAACAGAGTCACAGTGGTAAGCTATACACTAACACACAAACAGACTCACAGTGGTAAGCTACACACTAACACACAAACAGAGTCACAGTGGTAAGCTATACACTAACACACTAACACACAAACAGAGTCACAGTGCTAAGCTATACACTAACACACTAACACAAACAGAGTCACAGTGGTAAGCTATACACTAACACACAAACACACAAACAGAGTCACAGTGGTAAGCTATACACTAAAACACTAACACACAAACAGAGTCACAGTGGTAAGCTATACACTAACACACTAACACACAAACAGAGTCACAGTGGTAAGCTATACACTAACACACAAACAGAGTCACAGTGGTAAGCTATACACTAACACACTAACAGAGTCACAGTGGTAAGCTATACACTAACACACAAACAGAGTCACAGTGGTAAGCTATACACTAACACACTAACAGAGTCACAGTGGTAAGCTATACACTAACACACTAACAGAGTCACAGTGGTAAGCTACACACTAACACACAAACAGAGTCACAGTGGTAAGCTATACACTAACACACTAACACACAAACAGAGTCACAGTGGTAAGCTATACACTAACACACTAACACAAACAGAGTCACAGTGGTAAGCTATACACTAACACACAAACAGAGTCACAGTGGTAAGCTATACACTAACACACAAACAGAGTCACAGTGGTAAGCTATACACTAACACACTAACACACAAACAGAGTCACAGTGGTAAGCTATACACTAACACACTAACACAAACAGAGTCACAGTGGTAAGCTATACACTAACACACAAACAGAGTCACAGTGGTAAGCTATACACTAACACATTAACACACAAACAGAGTCACAGTGGTAAGCTATACACTAACACACTAACACACAAACAGAGTCACAGTGGTAAGCTATACACTAACACACAAACAGAGTCACAGTGGTAAGCTATACACTAACACACAAACAGAGTCACAGTGGTAAGCTACACAGTAACACACTAACACACAAACAAGAGTCAGGTGCAGGCAGTAAAAATCGGACACATTTTTCCTATAATATATGTGAATAATTGTCTTGTAGTATGTTGTTCTTGACTCCTCTCTGTCTCTCAGGTGTAATGTACAAGCCTGGTACCATCTCGCATCCTGTACAGGAGGGTACCATCATGCAACCGGTAAGAAAACAGACCATATTAACAACAACATGTAGTAACAGACGCTCACATCATTAGTGCGTCATTATTACTGATTATAAACTGGGTGGTTCAAACCCTGAATTCTGATTGGCTGACAGTCGTGATATATCAGACCGTATACCACGGGTATGGCAAAACATTTATTTTTTTACTGTTCTAATTACATTGGTAACCAGTTTATAATAGCAATAAGGCACCTATGGCCAATATACCACGGCTAAGGGCTGTATCCAGGCACTCCGCGTTGCATCGTGCATAAGAACGGTCCTTAGCTGTCGTATACTGGCCATATACCCCCCCACCCCCACCTCGGGCCTTATTGCTTAATTATAATGTTGTTATACTAGTGTGTCTCTGCATACTAGAAGTGACTAATCTGTCCTGGTGTCTCTCTCTTTCTGTGTGTCCGTGTCCAGTCCTGTCCTTCTCCGGGGGACAGTGGGGTGTCCGGCCCCAGCTCACTTATCTCAGAGTCACGCTATGGCCTACACCCTCAGCTTCTACCCAGCGCTGTAAGTCTCCCTCCTCTTCCTCTAGACATCATCCTCCTCTCTCACTATGTTTCTCCCACTGAAGTCACTGCACAACTGCTTTTCTATCTCTCTCTCTTCTCTCTCTTTCTCTCCTCTCTCTCTTCTCTTTCTTTCTCTTCTCTCTTTCTCTTCTCTTTCTCTCCTCTCTCTCATCCCTCTCTCCTCTCTCTCTCTTTCTCTCTCTATTTGTCTTATCTCTCTGTCCTTTCTCTTTCTCTGCTTTCTCTTTCTCTCCTCTCACTTTCTCTCACTTTCTCTCCTCTCTCTCCTCTCTCAATTCAATTTCATTTCATTTTAAGGGCTTTATTGGAATGGGAAACATATGTTAACGTTGCCAACGCAAGTGAGGTAGACAATATACAAAAGTGAAATAAACAATAGAAATGAACAGTAAACATTACAAGTTCCAAAAGAATAAGGACATTTCATATTATGTCTATATACAGTGTTGTAACAATGTGCAAATGGTTAAAGTAGAAAAGGGAAAATAAATAAACATAAATATAGGTTGTTCTTCACTGGTTGCTGCTGTGATGGCACACTGTGGAATTTCACCCAGTAGATATGGGAGTTTATCAAAATTAGGTTTGTTTTCAAATTCTTTGTGGATCTGTGTAATCTGAGGGAAATATGTGTCTCTAATATGGTCATACATTTGGCAGGAGGTTAGGAAGTGCAGCTCAGTTTCCACCTCATTTTGTGGGGAGTGTGCACATAGCCTGTCTTCTCTTGAGAGCCAGGTCTGCCTATGGCGGCCTGTCTCAATAGCAAGTCTGTACATAGTCAAAGCTTTCCTTCATTTTGGGTCAGTCACAGTGGTCAGGTATTCTGCCACTGTGTACTCTCTGTTTAGGCCCAAATAGCATTCTAGTTTGCTCTGTTTTTTTGTAAATGTTTTCCAATGTGTCAAGTAATTATCTTTTTGTTGTCTCATGATTTGGTTGGGTCCAATTGTGTTGCTGTCCTGGGGCTCTGTGGGGTGTGTTTGTGTTTTGTGAACAGAGCCCTAGGACCAGCTTGTTTAGGGGACTCTTCTCCAGGTTCATCTCTCTGTAGGTGATGGCTTTGTTATGGAAGGTTTGGGAAATGCTTCCTTTTAGGTGGTTGTAGAATTTAACGGCTCTTTTCTGGATTTTGATAATAAGTTGGTATCGGCCTAATTCTGCTCTGCATGCATTATTTGGTGTTTTACGTTGTACACGGAGGATATTTTAGCAGAATTCTGCATGTGGAGTCTTAATTTGTCCCATTTTGTGAATTTTTGGTTGGTGAGTGGACCGTAGACCTCACAACCATAAAGGGCAATGGGTTCTATAACTGATTCAAGTATTTTTTTGACAGATCCTAATTGCTATGTTGAATTTTATGTTCCTTTTGATGGCATAGAAGGCCCTTCTTGTCTTGTCTCTCAGATCGTTCAGAGCTTTGTGGAAGTTACCTGTGGCGCTGATGTTTAGGCCGAGGTATGTATCGTTTTTTGTGTGCTCGAGGGCAACGGTGTCTAGATGGGATTTGTATTTGTGGTCCTGGCGACTGAACACTATTATTTTTGTCTTACTGAGATTTACTGTCAGGGCCCAGGTCTGACAGAATCCGTGCAGAAGATCTAGGTGCTGCAGTAGGCCCTCCTTGGTTGGTGACGCCTCAGATCATCAGCAAACAGTAGACATTTGACTTCAGATTCTAGTAGGGTGAGGCCGGGTGCTGCAGACTGTTCTAGTGCCCTCATCAATTCATTGATATATATCAACGGTGCGGCAGGTAGCCTAGTGGTTAGCGCGTTGGACTAGTAACCGAAAGGTTCTAAGATCGAATCCCCGAGCTGACAAGGTAAAAGAAATCTGTCGCTCTGGCCCTGAACTAGGCAGTTAACCCACTGTTCCTAGGCCGTCATTGTAAAATAAGAATTTGTTCTCAACTGACTTGCCTAGTTAAATAAAGGTTCAATAAAATATATGTTGAAGAGGGTGGGGCTTAAGCTGCATCCCTGTCTCATCCCACGGCCGTGTGGAAAGAAATGTGTGTGTTTTTGCTAATTTTAACCACACACTTTTTTTGTGTACATGGATTTTATAATGTCGTATGTTTTTCCTCCAACACCACTTTCCATCAATTTGACAAATTGAGTCAAAAGCTTTTTTGAAATCAACGAAGCATGAGAAGACTTTGCCTTTGTTCTGGTTTGTTTGTGAATTAGGGTGTTTAGGGTGAATACGTGGTCTGTCTTACGGTAATTTGGTAAAAAGCCAATTTGACATTTGCTCAGTGTGTTGTTTTCACTGAGGAAATGGACTAGTTGCTAATGACCCATCTCTCTTTCTCTCTTTCTCTCTCTTTCTCTCTCTCTCTCTGTCTCTCTTTCTCTCCTCTCTCTCTTCTCTCTCCTCTCTTTCTCTCTCTCTTTCTGTCTCTCTTTCTCTCCTCTCTCTCTTCTCTCTCCTCTCTTTCTCTCCTCTCTTTCTCTCACAGGTGCGTGTGATGGAGGAGGACAGGACAGCGTGGGAGGGGAAGGTGTTTGTGTCTGAACCCATCTCCTCTCTACCTCCGCTGGCTACCACAGACTGTGTTGTGGAGGACAGAGGTAGGCCTCAGGCAATACAGCAATTCTGTATAATATTGACATAAATAAACATATTTTATAAATAATACAAAAAATATAACATTTTATTGTAGCTATAGTTATAATTATATCAATGTAGCCTATCACCCAGCCCCTGGCTTGCAGGCTTGCTGTGTGTGAGCGTGTACGCTTTGGCAGCAGACCCGGTCTGTGGTCTCTCTCTGTGTCCCTAGGTAACTGCAGTCCTCGGTTCATCCTTTCTACCTCCTACTGCGTTCCGTGTGAGGGCCAGACAGCCCTCCAGAGCCACCTACCCCTGGGGGCCCTAGTCACCCCTCTGGCGAGGCTACACACAGGAGAGGTACTAACCTGTACTATCACAGTTATAGCCTCTTACAGCCTGGTCCCAGATCTAATTGTGCTGTATAGCCAACTACTATAGGCTATAACGACCATATGGTTGTTGTTATGCCATAATAGCGACCATTGGAGTTGGCTGTACAGCACAAACAGATCTGGAAGGGAAAGGGAAAGAGGGGATACCTCACCAGTTGTACAACTGAAATGTGTCTTTTGAATTTAACACTAGAACCGCCTGGCGTTTCAGCCTATCAGTACCCTCTAGAGCTCGTTGTCGGGCGTCTCCTTCAGCATACACATCAGATGCATATCAACCTGCAACATGCAGCAAACAGAAGCACCAACGCTTGATAAATAGTGCATAAACTATTGTAAATAATTCATTGCATGAAGAAATATTAGTGGAAATACACCAATAAAAATAGACAACAACAATAGTTATTTGTTCAGATAGAGTCAAGGATATGTTTTGTATAATTCTGCAAAGTCCTACAACAAAAATCTAGGCCTATGTCCTATTTTAGTTTCCCTTCTGATAAAAACATGACGGTGTAATCCATTCGATCAACTTGATTTGTAGATTTGATTAGTAAAAGAGTTATAGTGGGGCGGCAGGGTGGCCTAGTGGTTAGAGCGTTGGGCTAGTAAACTGAAAGTTTGCAAGTTCAAATCCCCGAGCTGACAAGGTAAAGATCTGTCGTTCTGCCCCTGAACAAGGCAGTTAACCCACTGTTCCCCGGTAGGTCGTCATTGTAAATAAGAATTTGTTGTTAACTGACTTGCCTAGTAAAATAAAGGAAATTAGTAATTCATACCGTCCAGTTACAGCTTCTTTTGACAAAGTAGAAACAGAAAAATATAATAATATAACCAGCCAGGTCATAGGTCAAATGATTGACTGTATTCCTGCACCAGTGCATGAACAATTGTAAAGGATGAATTGCATAAATAAACAGCATATTTTAAGTTTATTATGTTACTAGTTTTTGCTTTGTTGCCAGAGCAATGCTGCTGCGCAAGTGGTCATGTGATGAATGTATGGACAGTGGAGTGGTCATGTGATGAATGTATGGACAGTGGGGTCGTCATGTACTGAATGCAGGGACAGTGGAGTGGTCATGTGATGAATGTATGTACAGTGGAGTGGTCATGTGATGAATGCAGGGACAGTGGAGTGGTCATGTGATGAATACAGGGACAGTGGAGTGGTCATGTGATGAATGCAGGGACAGTGGAGTGGTCATGTGATGAATACAGGGACAGTGGAGTGGTCATGTGATGAATACAGGGACAGTGGAGTGGTCATGTGATGAATGCATAGACAGCATGGATATTCTTGAAAAAGTGACATTTGGAAATAGAGCTGCACCTCTTGAATTATGGGAGTTATTTGACAAAGGGAAGTGATGTAGGAACTGCGTAATCTGCTCTTTCAGATACTATATAGAAATCCCAATGTTTTCCATGCATCTGACTCTGAAGGAGGATTTGATGAAGTGATTATCTTTTCCCTGCATCTGTAAATTACAAGATGCGCCCATCTCTTCATGTACAATTTGACAACTGTTAGGCCTAATATTGTCACTCATCAGATTATTGTCAATTTAATCTTGTCTACCTCTTATAATCTGTTTTTTTAGGTGTAGTTTGGATGGGCCGGCTGTGCAGGCGGACTGGCATCGTTTGTTTCCTACTCATCAAGTTTGATAGAGTCAAGGATGTTTATCATTATTCTAAAAGCGTACTCTAACACATATCGTGTTTTCATTTCCCTTACAATACATGTGATCAGTAATATAGTTCTAGTAAATAAAACGGTCCCATAACAGCTGATTTTTACAAAGCAAAGCGTAAAGAGAAAGGTATCAACCCCCAAGGCGTGTGGTCAGATGATTTGCTGCTGATAAATAGGCATAACACAATATTATACTATTGTCTTTCTAAATGACATCAACCTCTTCACCCTCCTCATCATCAGTTAGGCTTCATTTAAATGACATCAACCTCTTCACCCTCCTCATCATCAGTTAGGCTGGGTACCAACGTCCTACAGCACATTGTCTTGGTGGATTATAATTAATAGGTGTGTAAAAAGGCTCAAAATACTTTTCTGTTTGTGATTTCAACATTCTGACAAATGCGTAGTGGGAAATATATATATATATATATATTTACTTACATAGTGTTAACCCAACCCCTCTGAATCAGAGAGTGGCACCAGGCTAGTCTCATGACAAAGACAAATACATTAAATACAAGAAAGGGCTGGTGGGAACTATTGATAACAAAATAAGAGTTAAGCCATCACTATATTTAGAATAGAGAACCACTAGAGTCTGTCTGGCTTGTGAATCCTGTTCCTTGTTGTGTTGTGCTCTCCAGCGCCCCCTGTCTGTGTGTATGGAGGCAGACACTGTAAAGGGCTGTGGGGAGTGTGGGGCTTACATGTGTTCAGCTATGGGATGGCAGGACTGTGGACAGAGATTCTACTGCCCATTCTGTGGGAAACTCCGTGAAGGTAAGATATATTTATCCTGCTCAATGTTTTCTGTTCTCTTCTCAGCCTGGAACACAGCACTTGTTGTCTCGTATTCTCCTTTACATTACTCATGTTCCCTTTGTTTCTGTCCGTCTTTACTCTCTGTCTCTCCCTCCTAATCGTTATCCTTTTACTCGCTCTCTTGCCCTCCCCTGTCTCTCTCTCTCTCTCTCCCCTGTCTCTCTCTCTCTCTCTCCCCTGTCTCTCTCTCTCTCTCTCCCCTGTGTCTCTCGTGCTCTCTCTCTCTCTCTCTCTCTCCCCTGTCTCTCTCTCTCTCCCCTGTCTCTCTCACGCTCTCTCTCTCTCCCCTGTCTCTCTCGCTCTGTTTCTCCCCCTGTCTCTCAGTTGGATGGCAGCATTACCAGCCAACACAGGGAGTAGAGGGGAACAGAGTGGACAGAGAGCAGAGACCTGAGCTCAGTCTGGGCTCCTATGAGATACTGGACAGTCAACAGGATGTGCCTGCTGCTGTCTTGCTCCTGGCTGTGGATGTGTCTGCTGCAGCACTGAGAGGAGGAAACCTGGAGCTCATCAGTCAGCAGCTACGTTCTCTACTCACATCACTAAATAGGTAAAACCACACACACACACACACACACACACACAACATCATACTTAGTGAGATCCCTCTTGGTGTGTTTAAGGGAGGAAGGTGCGTTACAATCAGATGTCCGTGTGGGGTTGATGACCTATGACAGCCGAATCCACCTCTATGACCTCAGCCCTGCCCTGTCCCGCCCACACATGCTGGTCATCACGGAGACAGAGGACCTGCAGCTTCCTGTGCGGGAGGGGCTTTTGGTGCCACTCAAAGACTGTATAGACAGTATCAACAGGTAGGTTCAACACTCTTTAAAAAGAAAAAAAAGTGTTATCTAGAACCTTCGGCTGTCCCCATATGAGAACCCTTTGAAGAACCCTTTTCGGCTCTACATGGAACCCAAAAGGCTTTTACCTGGAACCAAAAAGGGTTCAACCTGGAACCACAAATGGTTCTCCGATGGGGACAGCTGAAGAACCCTTTTGGAACCATTTGTTCTAAGAGTGTACAGTATAGCATGGAGACATAGCTTGGACAGTCAAGTATGTGGGCCTGCCAACTGCATATACTAGCTAAGCACACTCAGAACAAATCAGCGATTGCCAATAAGTCCAGACAAAGTGCCAATATAGAATTCTAACCCTGCAGAAAAGTATGAACTTGGCTGTAATACTAGAAAGGCTCCCCTTAATGCACACAATGATTTGTTTAATTGAGTCAACCTTTCCTCTCTGTGTTGTGTAGTGTCCTGCAGCGTATCCCTGTGTTCAGTGCAGAGTTTGAGGAGGCCAGTGGAGTTCTCCTGGAGCTGCCTGTCAAGGCTGGACTGGCCGTTCTACAGGTCAGAACCTCTCTCTAACACACACATACACACACCAACTCTGAGAGAACTCAGTAGTAGAGATATAACACAGGGTTTCTCTTCTCACTCTGCAGGAGGGGGGTTGTCCTGGCAAGCTGCTGGTCTTCCAAACCGCTCCCTTCACCGAGGGAACACACACACACAACTCCTCGGGCTTCTTCAGCTCCAACAAACCAAAGGTACAGACACACACACACACACACACACATTCAGTAATTTAACCCTTTCTTCTCTCTCTCTCTGTTTTGTATCCCAGTCTCTGTTTCAGCCTCCGGACACTGCTGTGTCATTGGCTAAGGAGTGTGTCAGTCAGGGCTGTGGCGTGCACCTGTTTGTGTTCTCCCAGCAGGATGTGGGCGGGGCTTGGCCAGGACATGTTCCTTACCTGACAGGTGGAGAGCTGCACTGCTACCACAGTCTCCAGGTAGCAGAGATTTAGGAATGCACGAATGCTACATGTGGCTAAACACTTGAGATAGAGTAATTAAAAGGAACCCCACTAATTAGACATAAGCATTAACGTATGTATAAACACTGTTCATGGAAAAAATGTTTTATCTAAACACTGCTGCCATTCATTTCTAATGTGGAATGTCATGAAATGACCAAAAGTATGTAGACACCTGCTCGTCAAACATCTCATTCCAAAATC
>NC_042965.1:39100058-39185058 GCF_901001165.1 Salmo trutta | reverse complement strand
TCAGCCTGTACTTGGTAAGGATCTGTCTCTGCCAGGTGGTCACTCAGCCTATACTTGGTAAGGATCTGTCTCTGCCAGGTGGTCACTCAGCCTGTACTTGGTAAGGATCTGTCTCTGCCAGGTGGTCACTCAGCCTGTACTTGGTAAGGATCTGTCTCTGCCAGGTGGTCACTCAGCCTGTACTTGGTAAGGATCTGTCTCTGCTTCGTATCTCTGACAGAGTAGAGATAATCAGCCAATTCATATTCTCTGTTTAGGGTCAGATAGCAATGTAGTCGGCTTTGGGATTGTGTTTCGTTTTTCCAATGTTGTAAATATGAGTCCTTTGATTGGTTCATGATTTTGTTTATTGGAATTCTTTCATTTGAAGCAGTGCTGGTGTCAGCTTGGTTGGTAAGGTCCAACACCAGCTGACTGAGAGGGCTTGTTTCTGGGCTCAGCTCTTGGGTTTGAAGTGCTTTAAATTGCAGACTTGAATTTGGACTTGAATTTAGATGTAGCCAAAATTTTAATGATCTTTTCTGTATTTTCATTATTACTGGAAAGCAGCCCAATTCTGCCCTACATGCATTAGTTGGTGTATTTCTCTGGACTTGTAGGATTTTCCGACAGAATTCTGCATGTAGGGCTTCAATTGGATGTTTGTCCCACATTTTAAAGTCCAGTTTGTTGAGTGGCCCCCAAACCTCACTTCCGTAAAGAGCTATTGGTAGGATTACACTGTCAAATATTTTGGTCCAAATTCTAATTGGGATGTTGATTTTGAATAATTTCATTTTTATTGCATACAATGCTCTGCGGGCTTTTTCTTTGAGTGCATTCACTGCCATATTAAAGTTTCCCAATGCAGATATGGTCAGACCAAGGTAGGTGTAATTTTTAGTGTGTTCAATGATGGTGTTGTTCAGGGTGAATTTATATTTGTGTTTCTGACATCTGGTTTTCTTTTGGAAAATCATGATTTTAGTTTTTGGGAAATTTACTGCCAGGGCCCAATTATGGCAATATTGCTCTAGAATATTAATGTTCTGTTGAAGACCTTCTTTGGTTGGTGATAGAATTACCAAGTCATCAGCATATAGCAGGTATTTCACCTCTGTGTCAAATAGTGTGAGTCCTGGTGCTGGAGAATGGTCCAACATGTCTGCTAATTCATTGATATAAATGTTGAAAAGGTTTGGACTCAAACTGCAGCCTTGTCTCACAACTCGACATTGTGAAAATAATTCTGTTCTTTGGTTTTTGATTTTTATTGCACATTTATTTTCTGTGTACATACATTTTATTAAGTCATACACCTTACCACCAAGCCCACTTTGGAGAATTTTGTAGAATAGCCCTTCATGCCAAATAGAATCAAATGCTTTTTTAAAGTCAATAAAGCAAGCAAAGATTTTTCCCTCTTTTTTTTTGGTGGATGTGTTTATTAATTAGTGTGTGTAAGGTGTATATATGGTCAGTAGTGCGATGGTTAGGGAGAAAGCCAATTTGACATTTACTTATTACATTGTTTTCTTGAAGAAAGGTTTGAATTCTTGAATTCAAAATGCTACAGAAAACCTTTCCCAAGTTACTGTTTACGCAAATTCCCCTGTAATTATTGGGGTCTGATTTGTCTCCACTTTTGTGGATAGGGGAGATGAGCCCCTGGTTCCAGACATCAGGGAAGCAGCCAGAAGTTAAAACCATGTTGAACAATTTAAGCACAGCATTTTGCAACTCAGGTGTGCTGTTTTTCAGCATTTAATTTCTGATGTTGTCTGGACCACAAGCCTTCTTTGATTTAATAGATTTGAGCTTTTCATTTAGTTGTTGTTGGGTTATTGGGTAATCTAATGGATTTTGGTTGTTTTTAATGACTGATTCAAGGATGTTAAATTTTTCTTTAATTTCTAATTGGTTCTGTTGTAAGTCTTTTTGTGGGATGTTTTTGTATAGATTATCAAAATAATATTTTTTCTCTCACCTCTCTCTCTCTCTCTCTCTCTCTCTCTCTCTCTCTCTCCCCTCCAGTGTACTGTGCCGTGTTGGAGCGCCCTCTACAGGAGCTGAGAGAGGAACTGCAGACAGAGGTGACAGAGTCTTTGGCCTGCTATAGGAAACACTGCAGCTCGTCCTCTGTGTCCCCGGGACAGGTGAGTGGACATTGGACATCATGAATTTGAATAGCACTTTTCTCCCTGTCAAGAGTTCATGTGGTTGTTAGGTGATTTTCTCTCTGTATGTCTCTCTTTTAGCTGGTCCTTCCCTAGTACCCAGGGTTTTCAAAACTAGGGGTCGTGACCCCATATGGGGTCTTGAGAGAAAATGTTGCGTGTTGTTCACAGCACCGGGGTTACGTCAGTAACCTCCTGTAGCCACTAGATACAGTTGTAATGAACAGAGAGGTTTCTCTTCTTCCTAATAATGTGGCTCTATCTTTTGAATGGTTCAAGCTACAAAATATTGTGACCTCATCGCTGAAAGATAGGACTCTCTGGAACACGTATGTTTGTACTGTTTCCCTCCACCATGCCCACAAGCCTCAGTAGAACAGTGGACAAGACCAGGTGCTAAATCAGGCTGGGGGAAAAAGAACATCATCAATCATTGTTATATTTTCTACACAGAAGATCCTAGAACATGATTGTTATATTTTCTACACAGAAGATCCTAGAACATGATTGTTATATTTTCTACACAGAAGATCCTAGAACATGATTGTTATATTTTCTACACAGAAGATCCTAGAACATGATTGTTATATTTTCTACACAGAAGATCCTAGAACATGATTGCTTGATGATCTTCTGAACCAACCTTCCAATACCTTTCTGATGTATTTCAGTCACTTTAAACCTTTTTTCACTTAGTGGGTTCGCAAAAATGTTTTGCTATCAAAATGGGGTCACAGGTCTATAGCTGGTCCTTCCCCAGTACCTGAAGACCCTGCCAGTCTACCTCAACAGCCTGAGTTGACTGTGTGCATCTCTGTGTGTATCTTACTATAGCTGGTCCTCCCCCAGTACCTGAAGAGCCTGCCAGTCTACCTCAACAGCCTGAGTTGACTGTGTGCATCTCTGTGTGTATCTTACTATAGCTGGTCCTCCCCCAGTACCTGAAGAGCCTGCCAGTCTACCTCAACAGCCTGAGTTGACTGTGTGCATCTCTGTGTGTATCTTACTATAGCTGGTCCTCCCCCAGTACCTGAAGACCCTGCCAGTCTACCTCAACAGCCTGAGGAAGAGTGAAGTTCTGCTACCTGGCCTCCGCAGCTCAGTACACCAACGCCTGCAGCTCCGCTGTCAAGTGGTCTCCATGGATACCAAGACCACAGCAGGACACTTCTACCCTCTGCTGCTACCACTGGTAAGGGATGGGGGTGTTGGGGCTGAGGGTGGGGGGTAGTGATGGTGGGGGGGTTGGGGGCGGTGATGGGGGTGGTGGGGGTGGTGGTGGGGGTGGGGGTGATGGTAGTGCCATGTCTTTGGCATCATTAAACTGAAGACATGTTTATCAAATAACTCTCTTTAATTATTATTACGTGATTAACCTGCTTAATCATGTAACTGTAATTAACTAGGAGGTCGTGGCACCAAGGAAAATATTCAGATTACAAAGTTATAATTTTCCTAATATAACTTTCAGATATTACAATATCTGATCCATGAGTCCTCTGATTAATGATATGTACGTATGTAGTCACTGTGTTCATCAACTGATCGTCTTTAGTCTGCAGAATTTGGAGTAGAACATTGTTACCTTGAGTAACGTTCAACAAAACTGCCTGCATGTTATGAAATTGCGCGCTCCTGTTTGTAGATAACTCGACAGATTTATCTAGTTTGCATCGCATTTAGTTTTGGCTAAATCGGGTTGTTCCTGCAGATGACGATTTTGTTGGAGAGTTTGTGCTCGTTCATCGTCATAAGTATTTGCAATTACTTTTAATTGTTCCGATTTCAAGCGCAGTTTCTCGACTAGCAGAATGTTTTCATTTCCTGCTTTTGTCAATAGTTGCTCAGTTCTCTCCACCTGTGCCCTCATGTTAGCCATGTCGTGCACGTGCTTCAGCTGTGCACTGTGGTATTGGCCCGATGCCAACCTTTGATGGCGATACATAAGTGCTAAAGTGGAGAGAACCGTCACAAAGCCTGTGTTTGATGGTTGATTTTGGAGAGCGTTCGCAATTTCGGCTGTTTTTTCGCTAATGGCATAATTAGGGTTGGTATCGCTGCTGAGGTCAGAGATCAATCCTTTTATGGGTGGAGGTTCACTAATTAGCGGAGGAGTGGTGACCACCTTTGGTAGCTTGCACATTATTAGAAACATTTACAGGAAAAATTTTCCTATTTTTTTCAATGTTTGGGTTTGGAATTCATTGGAAGCTGCAAAGACAAGTTTAATCTATTTATAGATGTTGACGAACCATCAGTATTGTACCAGTAATGTGGAAGTTGGACGTGAATGAATTTGCAAAAGCAAATTGAATGAATTAATCAATGCCAATGATTAATCCTACCTGGGTAGGCTATCTGGGTATTAAACTTGAATTAACCTTAGAGGTTGCTTCATCCAGGTTAATATGAGAAGTTTAATAGTGTCTCATTTGATTGGAAGAACCTTAAGGTATGTTCAACAATTTAACGTATTAAATTCAATGAGACGATAATCCATACAATCTCCATTGATTGGATATCATAAGTTTAAACAGTAGATCAAATGTTGGGAACACTCCCCACTATGGTACACTTCTCCCTTGGGCCGAAGCCACATGGAATTCCCGCTGGGGCGGGACTTCTGTCAGTAATGGATTACTGATTGATCAATTTTAATGATACATCAAACCTGAAAAGGCTATTTGGGATTTAAACTTTAATTAACCTGTGAGGTTTTATTCATCTAGGTTAACATGGAAAAAGTTTACAATGTCTCATTTAGAAAACTCATCAATTTGGATATTATTTAAAAGATCCACTTGAGAATGTAAATCTGGCAATTTCACTTCTTAGTTCAATTGAATAAGACATCGATATCTGTCTGGATATCATGAGTAACGACTTGAGTGTCACCTGACTAATTATTCTTGAAGGAAAGTACTGGTGACTCTTCAGAGGTCCCTGCTGGCACACACTGAAATCAAACGGAAGTACCCAGGGCGGGACTTTCGTTCGGCAAGGCGGAGGACTTACACTGTGGCACAAAACAAAATGGCTGTTTTCCCTTTTGTTAGCTTAGCATCTCGAGCAAGCTAATGGTACTTTTTGCATTTTTCAGGCATAACATAGGATTACCTTGGCAAGGGAAAGGTTTTACTCATAACGTATTATGTTCAAACCCTTTTCGGCGATATTTGACGATGTTTTAACCGGAACTCGCTGCAAACAACGAAATGCGCCGTGGTCTACTCGCGTGGAAACATGAGAGAGACAGAGAGATACTTATCGCTGGTCAAGCTAATCTCTACTAAATTTCAATCGGCTGGTTCTTTGTCCTCGCTCCAGAAATTAATAATGACCGAGCCTACACGCGTCTGAAACGCGCGAGGCAGAAATAGCCCTGCGTTTGGGCAAACACTCTATTTCACAGATAGCTTTATCAGCCCTCACACAGAAGTGTATTCGTTTACGCTACCCACTGACTACGTCAGAGAACAACACGGAGGCAGGGAATCTCCAGCACACACCACCAATAATTCCTGTCTCCAACTCCCATAATGTATATAATAAACTTGGTATATTATGTAATCTGCTTTTCAATTTTATATAGGCTGAATCAAAATGAAAGCGTCATCCTATTTTAGATTCCTCGCATGGGGGCTCCAATATGTCGTGTATTTGGCATCATTAAACTGAAGACATGTTTATCAAATAACTCTCTGTAATTGTTATTATTAAACTGATTAATCGTGTAACTGTAATTAACTAGGAGGTCGGGGCACCAAGTAAAATATTCAGATTACAAAGTTATAATTTTCCTAATATAACTTTCAGATATTATAATATCTGATCCATGAGTCCTCTGATTAATGATATGTTAGTTTACCTCACACCAGTCTCATTCCAAACGTTGTAAATTGTTGGTTATCTGCACGAACCCTGGCTAACAAGTTGAATCAGCAATACAAAATTGGGTTTAATTATTTATTTACTAACTAAATAATTCACAGAAATGCAAAACAAACAGATATGGTTACAAGGAAATGATAGAAGAATGTGCCCTAGTGGGCTAAACCGGCATGGCGGCTTGTTAGACAAAGAAAGGGGGTTGGGCTTGAATGAAAGAGCGGGAAGACTGAGGAACACAGAAACTGCAGCTATGCTATCGTAAATACATTATCGTATGCATTCTAAATCACCGCCCATTTGGAAAAGGAAAATGCAATAAATATTTACTCTGAGCTGCGCTCCGGTAGGTTGGTCGTAGATGCTGGCCGGGTTGGCCAACAGAGATCTTCCTGTCCTCGGAAGAATGCCACTGGTGGTAAAATGGATACTTGTAGTATCTTCGTCGTGTGTTAGACTGGATCCGTCGTCCGTCCTTTCCTAGCCCACGTCTACAGCGGCCGCTGCTAACTCAACGGCTAGGAAGTATCACTTCTGTAGTGAATAAGTTCAAAGTTCATACCATTCGCAACCAAAGCTCACGCCGAGGTTGGCTTAGTTCTGTACTTGACGTGTGTCCTTTTAATGCAGAGGCTGCAGACCTCACGTACCGGAACTCGTGGTTATCTTTTCGTCAAAGGCTTATATAGTGGAGAGGGAGAAGGGTGTGTTTCATCGTTTATAACCCCTGTCTCTTCACAGGGACGGGCCACTGATTAAGCAGGGCACTTTCCTTATGAAAACCCAATTCTCTCATTTGGAAGCTAAAATTACATTTAATCTTCTAACAAACAGTTTCAATATCAAACATTTAAATTGCACAACAATTCCATGTGAATCTGATAACTAGAATATGTAGACTTTCCCAGGTACAGTTTATGTCGTGCTGTCATCAGTCATAATGTCTCAGATGACAACCGAACTGACATCCATATTCATTAAGTTCCAACGCATATTTCCAACTGGTTCTATTACCGAAATATGGTTCCTTTCCCCCCACTTGCTTGATGTTCCCGGACTCTCTATATTTAACAAAGGATATTCAACAGTCTTTCAGTAGGGTCAGAGAGAGAGGGGAAGGGAGAAAGGTATTTATGGGGGGTCATAAACCTTACCCACAGGCCAACGTCATGACAGTAGTGATGGTGGTGGATGGTGATGGTAGTGATGGTGGGGGTGATGGTGGTGGTGGATGGTGATGGTAGTGATGGTGGGGGTGGGGGTGGTGGATGGTGATGGTGGTGGGGGTGATGGGGTGATGGTAGTGATGGTGGGGGTGGTGATGGTGGTGGTGGATGGTGATGGTAGTGGGGGTGATGGTAGTGATGGTGGGGGTGGTGGATGGTGATGGTAGTGGTAGTGATGGTAGTGATGGTGGGGGTGGTGATGGTGGTGGGGGTGGTGGATGGTAGTGATGGTGGGGGTGGTGGATGGTGGTGGGGGTGATGGTGGGGGTGATGGTGGTGGATGGTGGTGGGGGTGATGGTGGGGGTGGTGGATGGTGATGGTGGTGGGGGTGATGGTAGTGGGGGTGGTGGATGGTGATGGTGACGACATCACAATAATTGAGATAGAAATACATAGCCACATCAGTTTCTCTGTCACAGCTCTCTCCCTCCCTCTCTCACACTGATTCCACTATGTCTCTTCCACCTCCAGCCAGTAGGTGGCGATACCTCCAGTCCTCTCAGCCTAGGGGAGGCTGTTCGCTGCACTGCTGCTAGCCTGGACCATGGAGGTCTCTACCTGGTCCACGGACCCCTGGTTCTGCTACTCTGGGTGGGCCACAACGTCGCCAACACCGCCCTGGTCCAACTCTTCAACATCACCTGTCTGTCCACGCTACCCTCTGGAGAGGTGAGAGAGGGAGGGGGGAAGAAGGGAGGATGGGTGAGGGAGAAGGTGAGAGGGGAGACAGTGAGGGAATGTGAAGGATGAGGGCATGGAAGTGGAATAGATCGTAAATTATTAGTGGAAAGCGGTGAAAGGACCACTGCTGATTTAAAGTCGATATCTACAGTATTTATAATATGTGTATCTGTGTGTGTCTGTGCAGACGAAGCTGCCTGTGCTGGACAACCCTCTGTCTGTTACTGTGAGGTCACTCATCAACACCCTGAACTCAAAGACACACTATACTCGCAAGGTGAGACTCTGGAAAACTTCCTTCTTGGGGTTGGCATGAACATTCGAGAGAGGAAGTTAAGTAGTTATGACAAAATAACCCCTGACTAATATCTTAGATATGACTGACTGTGTGTGTCTCTCTGTCTCTCTCTCCCTGCTCCCCTCCCTCTCTCCCCAGCTGCGTGTGGTGAAGCAGGGGGACAGCTGTGAGGAGGCTCTACAGCGCCTCCTGGTAGAAGATAAGAGTCCCAACGGGGGAGCGAGCTACGCTGACTTCCTGTACCACCTCCATGTCAACTCTATACAACTGCTGGTTCGTTAGTTGTAAAATGTTTTGAACTGGAAACGCATACGTTGGTTTCTTATTGGACAAGTCCAGCTTATCCCTCCCATGTTTCACTCAGCTTTTCTTCTGTTTGGGACCTAATGAACATGACCCTGGTGTTTTCAGCAGGATGGCCAGGGGTTTGTTCAGATCACCTCAACAACATCTGAATGATCGTATTCTTATTTGATGTACAGCAACTGGTTGTTGTACTGGAGGACATCAGCAAATGGTCATGTCTTATTTGTTTGACTGTTGTATTAATAACTTTTCAAATCAAATATCATGTTATTGGTCACATACACACGGTTAGCAGATGTTATTGGTCACATACACACGGTTAGCAGATGTTATTGGTCACATACACACGGTTAGCAGATGTTATTGGTCACATACACACGGTTAGCAGATGTTATTGGTCACATACACATGGTTAGCAGATGTTATTGCGAGTGTAGTGAAATGCTTATGCTTCTAGATCCGACAGTGCAGCAATATCTAACAGGTAATATCTAACAATTCCACAACAAAACCTAATATCTAACAAATTCCACAACAAAACCTAATACACACAATCTAGTAAAGGAATGGGATGAGAATATATAATATATAATAATAAATATAACATATATGGATGAGCAGTGACAGAGCGGCTAAGATGCAGTAGACAGTAAAGAATAGATAGTGAAGGATACAGTATACATTATATACATGTGAGATGAGTAATTCAAGATATGTAAACATGATTAAAGTGGCATTATTAAAGTGACTAGTGATCCATTTATTAAAGTGGCCAATGATTTCAAGTCTGTATGTAGGCAGCAGCCTCTCTGTGTTAGTGATGGCTGTTTAACAATCTGATTGCCTTGAGATATGTTTGACGTGTTTACGTTAAAGCTGTGTTTACGTTAAAGCTGTGTTTACGTTAAAGCTGTGTGTGTGTGTGTGTGTGTGTGTGTGTGTGTGTGTGTGTGTGTGTATATATAAACTGTTGACTATTGTTATTTTCTCTGACTGTTAGTAGTGTAGCTGACTGTCAGCATCTCTCATCTGGATGAAGACAGAAGGGTGTACTTGATATGTTCATTTATTCCATGATAACACTCTAATCCCTCCGTGTTGTGTGTGTGTGTGAATGTATGCATATGTACAACCCTCTACTGTACTAACAAATTGCTGAAATAAACATGACTTTTATGCACAGAGTCATATAAAATGTAATTAAATTTAGTAACCTAAATCAGGGTCACACAGAGTGTTTCTTGGTAGTGTTACACAGTATACATTTACTTTTACATTTTAGTCATTTAGCAGACGCTCTTATCCAGAGCAATTTACAGTAGTGAATGCATACATTTCATTTCATGCATTTTTTTTTGTACTGGCCCCCCGTGGGAATCGAACCCACAACCCTGGCGTTGCAAACACCATGCTGACGTTGCAAACACCATGCTCTACCAACTGAGCCACAGGGAAGAAGTGTATACACCTCACACACTTGGATTATGGGATTAAAACAAGAAGACACCTGTACCATGTCAGATATAGAGTTGTATTCAATTTTAAGTTTGCATTCCAGTATTACACTTCATTTCATAGTTTTGATGTCTTCACCAATATTCAAAACTGTAGAAAATAGTAAAAATAAAGAAAAACCCTTTAATGAGTAGGTGTGTCTAAACTTTTGACTGGTACTGTACACTGAACAAAAATATAAGTGCAACATGTAAAGTGTTGGTCCCATGTTTCATGAGCTGAAATAAAAGATCCCAAAAATTGCCCATACGTACAAAAAGCTTATGTCTCTCAAATGTTGTGCACAAATTTGTTTACATCCATGCTAGTGAGCATTTCTCTTTTGCCAAGATAATCCATCCACCTGACAGGTGTAGCATATCAAGAAGCTGATTAAACAGCATGATCATTACACAGGTGCACCTTGTGCTGGGGACAATAAAAAGCCACTCTAAAATGTGCAGTTTTGTCACACAACACAATGCCACAGATGTCTCAAGTTTTGAGGGAGTGTGCAATTGGCATGCTGACTGCAGGAATGTTCACCAAAGCTGTTGCCAGAGAATTGAATTTTCATTTCTCTACCATAAGCCACCTCCAACGTCGTTTTAGAGAATTTGGCATTAAGTCCAACCGGCCTCACAACCGCAGGCCATGTATATGGTGTCGTGGGTGAGCGATTTGCTGATGTCAACGTTTTGAACAGAGTGCCACATGGTGCCGGTGGGGTTATGGTATGGGCAGGCATAAGCTATGGACAAAGAACACAATTGCATTTTATCGATGTCAATTTGAATGCACAGAGATACCATGATGAGATCCTGAGGCCCATTCTCCTGCCATTCATCCGCCGGCCTCACCTCATGTTTCAGCACGATAATGCACAGCCCCATGTCGCAAGGATCTGAACACAATTCCTGGAAGCTGAACATGTCCCAGATCTTCCATGGCCTTCATACTCACCAGACCTGTCAACCATTGAGCATGTTTGGGATGCTCTGGATCGCCGTGTACAACAGAGTGTTCCAGTTCCTTTCAATATCCAGCAACTTCACACAGCCATTCAAGAGCAGTGGGACAACATTCCACAGGCCACAATCAACAGCCTGATCAACAGCCTGATGTGTCACGCTGCATGAGGCAAATGGTGGTCACACCAGATACTGACTGGTTTTCTGACCCACGCCTCTACTTTTTTGTAATGTATCTGTGACCAACAGATGCACACAGTGCATTCGGAAAGTATTCAGACTCCTTTTTTCCCACATTTTTTTTACGTTACAGCCTTATTCTAAAATTGATTAAATTAAAAATGTTCCTCATCAATCTACACACAATACCCCAACAGGACAATGACACTAAGCACACAGCCAAAACAATGCAGGAGTGGCTTTGGGACAAGTTTCTGAATGTCCTTGAGTGCCCCAGCCAGAGCCAGGACTTGAACCCAATTAAACATCACTGGAGAGACCGGAAAATAGCTGTACAGCGACGCTCCCCATCCAACCTGACAGAGCTTGAGGATCTGCAGAGAAGAATGGGAGAAACTCCCCAAATACAGGTGTGCCAAGTTTGTAGCATCATATCCAAGAAGAATTGAGGCTGTAATCACTGCTAAAGGTGCTTCAACAAAGTATTGAGTAAATGGTCTGAATACTTCTGTAAAATAAAAAACGACTAGTTTTTGCTGGGTCATTATGTGATATTGTGCGTAGATAGATGAGGGAAAAAATAACTATTTAATACATTTTAGAATACGGCTGAAACGTAACAAAATATGGAAAAAGTCAAGGGGTCTGAATACTTTCCAAAGGCACTGTATTTGTATTCCTAGTCATGTGAAAGACATAGATTAGGGCCTAATGAATTGATTTCAATTGATTGATTTCCTTATATGAACTGTAACTCAGTAAAATCTTTGAAATTGTTGCATGTTGCATTTATATTTTGGTTTAGTATAAATCACAGAATACTGAAATATAACAAAATGCTTGGCATACTGTAGAAACACCGTATTTTCGTCCATTGTTTTAAAAATAATCTTTATTAATTATGGAATTATGAAAGACAATAATAACATTAAACCCATGAGGCCAAAGAAGGCCATTGACTGCAGGAAAGGGTTACATTGCTTTATTTAGTTTTCCTGTGATAGGCAATAGACCTACACAAGGTTTTAAAAGCACATCAGAACAAGTGACTTCAGAACAAGTGAGCATTCAGCTAATTAATTGTCTCTGACGTAAATGTCCACAGTGAAGCGAGACAGACAGATTTAGCTTCACAACATTTGTAATATCGAGCTGAAGCATTACCTAATAAGAACATTAGAACAATGATAATGATGTCAATTTCTAAAAGGTCATTGGCTGTGTTCATGTCAACTGTCTGTGCCGACCCCCCAGGGCCCATGATGGTACAGTAGTAATCTACTGGTTTGGAAACAAAGGAAAGAAAAGGTGCGTACCAAATATCACACTTATCCCATTATAGTGCACTACTTCTGACCAGAGTCTTATGGGCCCTTGTCCATAGTGTACTACTTAGGGAATAGGGTGCCATTTGGAAACAGTGAAAGAGAGAGAAGCAGCAACTTCACAATGAGTCATTGATCTAACTAACAAGGCTAATTGGAAGCAATTATGTGGAATTAGGTACTGACTGAAGAGTTATTGACTTATAGTACAGACAGGTAGTATGGAGTACACACTGGATATCACTGAATCAGTAAAGAGAAACTAACAGTATGATATTCAGTTATGGATTCCCAAGTTAAGACTGTTTTCAGGTTTGTTGAAAGATCAATATATTTAAAATTGAGAAGTGTCCTCAAACTGATGTTTCACTGTTTTATTTCTTAGTTAATCATTTATCACAGCATGTCTGTAGACCATCAAGTGTGCTGAACAGAACAGAGGTGCCATTTGCAAAGTGAAGGACAGTAGGATACTAGCAGTATCGTGACAGAAAAAAGGCAGATAAATGATCTCTCCTGGATTGTTTTCTGTGCTGTCATATTTGTTCAGAGACTTTCAGAGAGCCTGTTTCAGAGAGCCTATTTCAGAGAGCCTGTTTCAGAGAGCCTATTTCAGAGAGCCTATTTCAGAGAGCCTGTTTCAGAGAGCCTGTTTCAGAGAGCCTGTTTCAGAGAGCCTGTTTCAGAGAGCCTGTTTCAGAGAGCCTATTTCAGAGAGCCTGTTTCAGAGAGCCTGTTTCAGAGAGCCTATTTCAGAGAGCCTGTTTCAGAGAGCCTGTTTCAGAGAGCCTGTTTCAGAGAGCCTGTTTCAGAGAGCCTGTTTCAGAGAGCCTGTTTCAGAGAGCCTGTTTCAGAGAGCCTGTTTCTCAGGGCTGCCATCACAGCTACTGTTCCAGCTGTCTGGAGACATTCTGGGATCAGAACTAATACAGTGCCTTGCAAAAGTATTCATCCTCCTTGGAATTTTTCCTATTTTGTTGCATTACAACCTGTAATTTAAATGGATTTTATTTGGATTTCACGTAATGGACATAGACAAAATAGTCCAAATTGGTAAAATGAAAAAAATTACTTGATTCAAAAAATTCGAACAAATTTCTAATGAAAAAGTGATGCATGCTTATGTATTCACCCCCTTTACTATGAAGCCCACCAAAACTCATGGACCAGGCAAGGGGGGCATTAATCAGAGAGGCAACATAGAGACCAAAGATAATCCTGAAGGAGCTGCAAAGCTCCACAGCGAAGATTGGAGTATCTATCCGTAGGACCACTTTAAGCTGTACACTCCACAGAGCTGGGCTTTACGGAAGAGTGGCCAGAAAAAAGCCATTGCTTAAAGAAAAAATAAGCAAACACGTTTTGTGTTTGCCAAAAGGCATGTGGAAGACTCCCCAAACATATAGAAGAAGGTATTCTGGTCAGATGAGACTAAAATTGAGCTATTTGGCTGTCAAGAAAAATGCTATGTCTGGCGCAAACCCAACACCTTTCATCACCCCGAGAACACCATCCCATGCTGTGGGGAGGTTTTTCATCGGCAGGGACTGGAAAACTGGTCAGAATTGAAGGAATGATGGAAGGAGCTAAAGGCATGGCAATTCTTGAGGGAAACCTGTTTTAGTCTTCCAGAGATTTGAGACTGGGACGGAGCTTCACCTTCCAGCAGGACAATGACCCTAAGCATACTGCTAAAGCAACACTCGCGTGGTTTAAGGGGAAACATTTAAATGTCTTGGAATGGCCTAGTCAAAGCCCAGACCTCAATCCAATTGAGAATCTGTGGTATGACTTAAAGATTGCTGTACACCAGCGGAACCTATCCAACTTGAAGGAGCTGGAGCAATTTTGCCTTGAAGAATGGCCAAAAATTCAAGTGTCTAGATGCGTCAATCTTATAGAGACATACCCCAAGGGACTTGCAGCTGTCATTGCTGCAAAAGGTGGCTCTACAAAGTATTGACTTTGGGGGGTGAATAGTTATGCATGCTCAAGTTCTGTTTTTTTGTCTTATTTATTGTTTGTTTCACAATAAAACATATTTTGTATCTTCAAAGTGGTAGGCATGTTGTGTAAATCAAATGATACAAACCCCCCAAAAAATCAATTTTAATTCCAGGTTGTAAGGCAACAAAATAGGAAAAATGCCAAGTGGGTAAATACTTTCGCAAGCCACTGTACTAGAACTGTCTGGTCTGTAAGAGGAAATCTAAGGAAGATTCACTTGATTCAAGATTCGCTGTAATTCACTTTTCATTGGAGAAGCTTCCTGACAAAGATTGAGGGAGAGATGGGAGTCCAGGGTAGAGTGTGAAGCGGGAGGGGGGATACTGTTTCAGAGGAAGACATGTCTAGAATGTCTAGAATCAGATTTAGAGTCATTGCAGAACAGGCGGGACAAATGTAAAAACATTGAAAAGACGTACAATGAAATGCAATACTCCAAGAAGCAGCTGCTATCCACAGAGACAGATCAGAGGTGAGTTTAAGAAGCTTCACCAGTTCCTGAGAGAGGAAGAGGAGGCCAGACTGGCAGCACTGAGGGAGGAGGAGGAGAAGGAGAAGACGATTGCCAGAGAGATGAAGAACATTCAGGACCATATCTCTTCTCTCACAGAAAGCATCACTGCTGTGAAACAAGAATTCCTGAAACGAGAGGTGCCATTTCTCAAGAGCTACAAACACACCAAGACATTCTCCAGAGCCCAGTACACACTGCCGGATCCACAGCTGGTCTCAGGAGCACTGATAGATGTGGCCAAATACCTGAGCAACCTGCAGTTCAGAGTCTGGGAGAATATGCAGGGGATTGTCAAATACATTCCTGTGATTCTGGACCCCAACACTGCTTCCCGCTGGCTCTCTCTGTCTGATGATCTGACCAGTGTGAGACATTTCGGCAAAAGGCAGCAGCTCCCTGACAACCCAGAGAGGAACACCATTTGCATCACAGTTCTGGGCTCTGAGGGGTTCAGCTCAGGAAAGCTCAGCTGGGAGGTGGAGGTGGGGGACCACCCTCACTGGTATACAGGTGTGGCTAAGGAGTCGATCAACAGGAACGGGGAAGCATCTGAAAACCCAGAGTATGCATACTGGGCTATGAACCAGAGTAGTGGTCAGTACTGGGCAGGACATGAGACCCTCACTCTGAAGAGGAGACCCCAGAGGATCAGATTACAGCTGGACTACAGACAGAGGGGTAATGTCACAACAGAATGAAGCTGTTATAGAATTATTTCAATATAGACCACATCCTGTAGCATGTGTAAAGGAAGTTATTTGACAGCTCAATATGATTTACTGCAACTGTTGCATTGGGCAGTCCATACCACAACCATGTACCTTGAAACATGTTCTATATTATTATTTGTTTAATATACTTGCATGACTGTAGGCCTATTCTAACATTACATAGGCCTAGGCCTACAGACGATTACAATACATACAGATTGATTTTAATGTAGGCTATTGTTTGTAATGCATTGCCATTGCATTTTATATCTGTCATTGAAATAATTTGAATCTACATCATACCCCTTCCACCAAACACAAATAGCTTATTACATCTGCCCATGTTTGGAAGTACTGTACACACGGGTAGGTAATCGCAGCGCCCAAACGAGGGCAGCGCTGAGCAGCTCTCGTCACTGGTCTTTGGAGCGCTTCACCATTTGCTGTCAAGCGCACTGGGTGAGGAACGATAGGGTACAGTAAGTAGATAGATAGTGGGATAGACGTGGTAAAGCAAGCCAACTTGGTCGCTCGCTCGCCTGTCTGCATTCCTTATCAAACCGAAACCTATCCGCTGCCGTACAAGTCTATCTTTGAATCGCCGCAGCTCAGAAAGAACACGCATATTTTGAGATAAAGTACATATCGCGCAGGAGGATCATATCAAGCGAAGGAGCAACCGTGAGAGAAGCACGAGATACGGAGACATGGCTGTGACAACCTGTACACGATTCACGGACGATTTTCAGCTATACGAAGAGCTGGGAAAGTAAGCTTATTTATTGTGGTAATTTGCATGAATGGGAATGTGTGACTGACTGACTGTTGTCGTTAGTTTGCGTCAGGGAGCTGTGTTGTTACCGTTGTCTTTTTCAACAGCAGCGCAACTCTCTCTCAATTTCAATTTCAATTTAATAGGCTTTATTGGCATGGTAAACATATGCTTACATTACCAAAGCAAGTGAAATAGATAATAAACAAAGTGAAATAAACAATAAAAAAAGAACAGTAAACATTACACTAACAAAAGTTCCAAAATAATAAAGACATTTCAAATGTCTCACTCTCATTTCTCTCTCTCTCTATCTCTCTCACACTCACAATAAATGATTGTTCCCTGCGCTCTTTAAAAAAGTAGTAAAACTATCCAAAAATGTATCCATACTCTAGGCACTGGGCATTGGGCACTATAGCGCGTCGGTTGGCGAGCTACACCGCTCTCCAAATCGCTCCTCTCTCTCTCCCGGTCCGCTATCAGCAGGCGACCCGGGAGACAGTGACATTTTGAGCTGTCGAAGAGCGGGGCGGCAGTTTGCCGTAAATAATGTGTAACTGGCCTTTTTCCCTTTATTCAGGTTACGACCTCTCACTTTCGGTTATTTGAAAATTAAATAATCTCCAAAATATTGCTATTTTTAAAACAAGACATAGAAAGTTGGTTGCAATTTCAATTTAATCCACCAGAAAAGACAGAACAAATATTACAACAAATATAATGTTTCAATTCCAATATACTAATGGATTTTTTTTTAAAACATGTTTTTTAGAGAATAAAAAAAAACGTAGAATCTTTCTATGTGATATCATAAATAAAAATGGTGGAGTTCTGTCACACATGCAGCTAACAAAAATATATAAAAATGCCTGCTCTACCCAAAATTACAACCAACTAATTGCAGCATTACTGCAAATATGGAAGAGGCAAGTGAAACGGGGAAAGTAAGGAACTTGTCTGTCGACCCTGCATTAAATACCAAAATTGGTTAAAGAAAATTGTGATAAATAAAAAAAATATACCAGTTTCATTTAAAGACCAAAAAAATGGACAGCTGTGCAATATAGATGACAAGATACAGTAGTTGGGAAGATATTTTCGATGTACCATTCCATGGAACATGGTTTATGAACTGATGCGCAAAAAAAGGGCGGATTCAAAACTCAGAGTTTTGCATTTAAATTATTATGCAAAATTCTTGCAACCAATAGAATGTTATATACAGTACATGGGGGATACAACCATCCCAGCTCTTCATTTTTTCTGCGAAGAGACAGATTCATTAGATCATTTGTTTTGGTACTGTCCAAATGTAGCTTGTTGATGGTCACATGTCCAGGAATGGCTGAACAAATGTAACATTTACCTGGAGCTAACATGCTGACCACACCGCTAGCGTAGCAAAATACATTTGCACATACAGTTGAAGTCGGAAGTTTACATACACCTTAGCCAAATACATTTAAATTCAGTTTTCACAATTCCTGACATTTAATCCTAGTAAAAATGTTCTGTCTTAGGTCAGTTAGGATCACCACTTTATTTTAAGAATGTGAAATGTCAGAGAGAATGATTTATTTCACCTATTTCTTTCATCCCATTCCCAGTGGGTCAGAAGTTTACATACACTCAATTAGTATTTGGTAGCATTGCCTTTAAATTGTTTAACTTGGGTCAAACGCTTCGGGTAGCCTTCCACAAGCTTCCCACAATAAGTTGGGTGAATTTTGGCCCATTCCTCCTGACAGAGCTGGTGTAACTGAGTCAGGTTTGTAGGCCTCTTTGCTCGCACACTCGTTTTCAGTTCTGTCCACAAATGTTCTATAGGATTGAGGTCAGGGCTTTGTGATGGCCACTCCAGTACCTTGACTTTGTTGTCCTTAAGCCATTTTGCTACAACTTTGGAAGTATGCTTGGGGTGCATTTGGAAGACCCATTTGTGACCAAGCTTTAACTTCCTGACTGATGTCTTGAGATGTTGCTTCAATATATCCACATCATTTTCCTCCCTCATGATGCCATCTATTTTGTGAAGTGCACCAGTCCCTCCTGCAGCGAAGCACCCCCACAACATGATGCTGCCACCCCCATGCTTCAAGGGTGGGATGGTGTTCTTCAGCTTGCAAGCCTCCCCCTTTTTCCTCCAAACATAACGATGGTCATTATGACCAAACAGTTCTAATTTTGTTTCATCAGACCAGAAGACATTTCTCCAAAAAGTACGATCTTTGTCCCCATGTGCAGTTGCAAACCGTAGTCTGGCTTTTTTATGGCGGTTTTGGAGCAGTGGCTTCTTCCTTGCTGAGCAGCCTTTCAGGTTAAGTCGATATAGGACTCGTTTTACTGTGGATATGGATACTTTTGTACCTGTTTCCTCCTGCATCTTCACAAGGTCCTTTGCTGTTGTTCTGGGATTGATTTGCACTTTTCGCACCAAAGTACGTTCATCTCTAGGAGACAGAACGCGTCTCCTTCCTGAGCGGTATGACGGCTGCGTGGTCCCATGGTGTTTATACTTGCGTACTATTGTTTGTACAGATGAACGTGGTACCGACAGGTATTTGGAAATTGCTTCCAAGAATGAACCAGACTTGTGGAGGTCTACAATTTTTTTTCTGAGGTCTTGGCTGATTTCTTTTGATTTTCCCATGATGTCAAGCAAAGAGGCACTGAGTTTGAAGGTAGGCCTTGAAATACATCCACAGGTACACCTCCAATTGACTCAAATGATGTCAATTAGCCTATCAGAAGCTTCTAAAGCCATGACATAATTTTCTGGAATTTTCCAATCTGTTTAAAGGCACAGTCAACTTAGTGTATGTAAACTTCTGACCCACTGGAATTGTGATACAGTGTGATAAGTGAAATAATCTGTCTGTAAACAATTGTTGGAAGAGTTTTTCACGCTCTGACCTAGGAGAGCTGTGTTTTCTCTGTTTAGCTAGGCCAGGGTGTGATATGTGGGTGGGCATTCTATGTTTTTGTTTCTGTGTTTTGGCGGGTATGGTTTCCAATCAGAGGCAGCTGTCTATCGTTGTCTCTGATTGGAAGCCATACTTAAGCAGCCTGTTTTTCCCTGTGTTTTCGTGGGATCTTATTTTTGTGCAGCTGTGTTTGTGCAGCCCCAGAACGTCATGTTTGTTTCAGATTCACCTGTTTATTGTTTTGTTCGAGTTCACAAATAAAATATGTGGAACCACTGGCACGCTGCGCCTTGGCTAATTTATGACAGGGAATTCGAAGACAGCACTCGTGACAGAAGATCCCACCAAAAGAAAGGCAAGCAGCGTGCGCTCACCAAGAAGACAAGCGGGACCAAGCAGTGTGGATCAGAGGACTGGACCTGGGAAGAGATCCTGGATGGAGCAGGACCTTGGACAAGGCCGGGAGAGTATCGCCGCCCGCCGGATGAGATAGAGGCAGCGAAGGCGGAACGGCGATACTGGGAAAAACGGCTAAGAGAGCTACAGGAGCCCGAGAGGCAGCACACGGGTAGATTGGGGGCACACGGGTAGATTGGCTAAGGTGGGTTTAAGACCTGAGCCAACTCCCCGTGCTTACCGTGGAGAGCGAGTGACTGTACAAGCACCGTGTTATGCGGTGGTGCGCACGGTGTCACCCATGCGCACTCACAGCCCGGTGCGCTCGGTGCAATCTCCTCACCGTTGTCGTGCTAAGGTTGGTACTCAGCCAGCTTGGAGTATGCCCGCTCAGCATTCCTGCCCTCCTGTGCGCCTCCAGAGCCCAGTACGTCCTGTGCCTGCTCCGCGCACTCTCCCTGCAGTGCGCCACCATAGCCCAGTACGTCCTGTGCCTGCTCCTCGCACTCTTCCTCCAGTGCGCCTCCATAGCCCAGTATGGCCGGTGCCTGCTTTGAGCACTCGGTCCTCAGTGCGTCTCCCCAGTCCAGTGAGACCTGTTCCAGCTCCACGAATAAAGCCTCCAGTGATAATCTATGGTCCGAAGCCTGTAGAGATGATCCATGGCACGAAGCCTCTAGTGATGATCCATGGCCCGGAGCCTGTAGGGATGTTCCATGGCACGAAGACTCCAGAGGTAATCCATGGCCCGGAGCCTGTAGAGATAATCCATGGCAAGAAGCCTGTAGGGATTATCTATGGTCCGGAGCCTGTAGGGATAATCCATGGCACAAAGCCTGTAGGGATAATCCATGGCCCGGCACCTGTAGAGATGATCCATGGCACGAAGCCTCCAGTGATAATCCAGGGCACGGAACCTGTATTGATGATCCAAGGCATGGGGCCTGCAACAACGGTCCCTAGTCCGGAACCTACAACGACGCTCTCCAGTCCGGAGCCTTCGGCGACGCTTCTCAGTCTGGAGCCTCCAGCGACGCTTCTCAGTCCGGAGCCTCCAGCGACGCTCCCCAGTCCGGAGCCTCCAGCGACGCTCTCTAGTCCGGAGCCTCCAGCAACGCTCTCCAGTCCGGAGCCTCCAGCGACGTTCTGCAGCCCAGAGTCTTCAACGGCGGTCTGCAGCCCAGAGTCTTCAGCAGCGGCTTTCAGCCCAGAGTCTTCAGCGGCGGTTGGCGTTCCAAAGCCTCCAGCGATGATCCACGGTCAGGTTCCTCCAGACACACAGAAGCGGGGGGATCAGTGGGCGGGGGGGGTGCTACGCCCGGAACCAGAGCCGCCGCCAATTATAGATGCCCACCCGGACCCTCCCCAATAGCTTCAGGTTTGCGACCGGGAGTCCGCACCTTTGGGGGGGTACTGTCACGCTCTGACCTAGGAGAGCTGTGTTTTCTCTGTTTAGCTAGGCCAGGGTGTGATAGGTGGGTGGGCATTCTATGTTTTTGTTTCTATGTTTTGGCCGGGTATGGTTTCCAATAAGAGGCAGCTGTCTATCGTTGTCTCTGATTGGAAGCCATACTTAGACAGCCTGTTTTTCCCTGTGTTTTCGTGGGATCTTGTTTTTGTGCAGCTGTGTTTGTGCAGCCCCAGAACGTCACGTTTGTTTCAGATTCACCTGTTTATTGTTTTGTTCGAGTTCACAAATAAAATATGTGGAACTACCGGCACGCTGCGCCTTGGCTAATTTATGACAGGGAATTCGAAGACAGCACTCGTGACAGAGTTACTTGTGTCATGCACAAAGTAGATGTCCTAACCGACTTGCCAAAACTATAGTTTGTTAACAAGAAATTTGTGGAGTGGTTGAAAAACGAGTTTAAATGACTCCAACCTAAGTGTATGTAAACTTCCAACTTCAACTGTAGATGTTATCCAGTCATTGCACCCACACTGCTCGCGTGCCTCTAAAACAGAAATAGGTTCTATTTGTGATGCTCAGTGCGCTGCGAGTCCAGCCTCTCCCGTCTCCTCATTGGTTTTTAAGAGCATATACCCACGTGGGTGATTGAAAGATGAACTGACGTCCACACTCCAGTCGGTTGTAGTAATGTATCGTAAAGTTGGTTGCCAACCACCATATAAAGGCCAAAGAAGTATCAAAAAGAAGCCTGAGGAAGGAGGAGAGATACATGAAAGGAATTCCGTTTTGTGGATTAATTGTTGGAGTAGAGGACCTTGTGCATTTCAGGTAAAATAACAACCCAATGTTTATATCCCAGCAAGCTCGCTAGCTAAATTGCCATAAATGTTTAATGCTTTTTGACCTGTCCCCAAATTAATATAATTGGTTCAGTTTGTTTTCATATTTCATCCTGCGTGTCCTAATCATGTCTGGTGTGGGGGTACAAAATCAACATGTGTGAGGAAGACATGTCTAGAATGTCTAGAATCAGATTTAGAGTCATTGCAGAACAGGCGGGACAAATGTACAAACATTGAAAAGACGTACAATGAAATGCAATACTCCCAGAAACAGCTGCTATCCACAGAGACAGATCAGAGGTGAGTTTAAGAAGCTTCACCAGTTCCTGAGAGAGGTAGAGGAGGCCAGACTGGCAGCACTGAGGGAGGAGGAGGAGAAGAGGAAGACGATTGCCAGAGAGATGAAGAACATTCAGGACCATATTTCTTCTCTCACAGAAAGCATCACTGCTGTGAAACAAGAATTCCTGAAACGAGAGGTGCCATTTCTCAAGAGCTACAAACACACCCAGACATTCTCCAGAGCCCAGTACACACTGCCGGATCCACAGCTGGTCTCAGGAGCACTGATAGATGTGGCCAAATACCTGAGCAACCTGCAGTTCAGAGTCTGGGAGAATATGCAGGGGATTGTCAAATACATTCCTGTGATTCTGGACCCCAACACTGCTTCCCGCTGGCTCTCTCTGTCTGATGATCTGACCAGTGTGAGACATTTCGGCAAAAGGCAGCAGCTCCCTGACAACCCAGAGAGGAACACCATTTGCATCACAGTTCTGGGCTCTGAGGGGTTCAGCTCAGGAAAGCTCAGCTGGGAGATGGAGGTGGGGGACCATCCTCACTGGTATTAAGGTGTGGCCAAGGAGTAGATCAACAGGAACGGGGAAGCATCTGAAAACCCAGAGTATGCATACTGGGCTATGAACCAGAGTAGTGGTCAGTATTGGGCAGGACATGAGACCATCATCTATCCCAGCCAGCTCTAGGAAGAGTATTGGTGGTTTCAAAATTGTTCCATTTAAGAATGCTGGAGGCCAGCGTGTTCTTATGAACCTTCAATTCCTTCGATCTCATGGCTTGGTTTTTGCTCTAACATGAACTGTCAACTGTGCGACCTTATGTAGACAGGTGTGTGCCTGTCTGCATCTGGGTCTTCTCCTGTGCATGGCTGCATGTCACTGTACTAGACTGTAGGCTATGTTTTGGTTGTTTGGATCTTTACTCCCCTTTTGTTCACTGTTAATGTAACTAGCCTAAATGTAGATAGTGTCATAACTTTATCGATCTGATATTTAGTTTACTGTTAATGTAACTAGCCTAAATGTAGATAGTGTCATAACTTTATCGATCTGATATTTAGTTTACTGTTAATGTAACTAGCCTAAATGTAGATTGTGTCATAACTTTATCAATCTGATATTTTGTTTACTGTTAATGTAACTAGCCTAAGTATAGATTGTGTCATAACTTTATCGATCTGATATTTTGTTTACTGTTAATGTAACTAGCCTAAATGTAGATTGTGTCATAACTTTATCGATCTGATATTTTGTTTACTGTTAATGTAACTAGCCTAAGTATAGATTGTGTCATAACTTTATCGATCTGATATTTTGTTTACTGTTAATGTAACTAGCCTAAGTATAGATTGTGTCATAACTTTATCGATCTGATATTTTGTTTACTAGGCCTACTACTTGGTACCTCTGTTTTGTTCTGTTGACATTCGTTCGCATTCGCAGTTGCGTTGGTATTCAAAACGCTATTCAGTATTTTTGTTTGGATGCATGAATAACTAGTCTACTACTTTCCGCATTTAGATCTCATTATTTTGGCAAGACAGCTGTGTGTACGGCTGCGTTCACATAGGGCATTCACCAATTTAAAAACAGCCTATCTATCTTGTAGCCTATATTCATTACCAAACCGGCCTAGCTGTAGGGGGCTGTATATTGTGCTGATACACCGCAGCAGAGATAGGCTAAAGATTTCAAAATCACTCAATGATCTCGGAGTCTTGGTATATTAACTTGATGTTTATTGTGGTATAGCGTGATTATAGAAGCAGAATTCAATATAATTTCAATGCAAGAACCCCCCAAATTGTGCCCCCTCACCGATTTCAACTGCCCCCTTAGTCACTTTACCCTGGTGCCGGGTCTGATAGGACTGTCTGGGAGTGGTTTGAGTGGGTAGGGGAAAACTGAAAATTAGCAGAAAGGTTTGGAACTCTCGTTCTTATCGGTCTATTAACTAATTTACCGCATGGTGATGTCATCACGGAAGGCCTTAAAATCCTTCCCACCAAAATAGGCTCAAATTTCAGGAAGTCTTTTCAAACAGTTCTTTACACTTAAAGGGCATTATCATAATTTTCGAAATTTCACAGTATAATTCCAACTTCATATAGTTTGGAAATATACTGGGCCTTCAGAAAGGATTCACCCCCTTGAATTTCTCAGTTTTTGTTGTCACACCCTGAATTAAATATTTATTAAATGGAGATTTTTTTTTGTCACTGACCTACACACAATACCCTGAGTAAAAAACATGAGTAAAAAACTAAAATGTTGGATGGTGTATCAATACACCCAGTCACTACAAATAACTCAGTTTCTGGAGAGGAAGGAACCGCTCAGGGTTTTCACCATGAGACCAATGGTGACTTTAAAACAGTTACAGAGCTTAATGGTTGTGGTAAAAGAAAACTGAGGATGGATCAACAACATTGTAATTACTCCACAATACTAACCTAATTGACAGAGTGAAAAGAAGGAAGGCTGTGTAGAATACAAATATTCCAAAACATGCATCTTGTTTGCAACAAGACACTGCAAAAAATGTGGCAAAGCAATTCACTTTTGGTCTTTAATACAAAGTGTTATGTTTGGGGCACATTCAATACAACACATCACTGACTACCACTCCCCATATTTTCAAGTATAGTGTCGGCTGCATCATGTTATGGGTATGCTTGTAATCGTTAAGAACTGGGAAGTTTTTTCAGGATCGGAAAGAATAGAATAGAACTAAGCGCAGGCATAATCCTAGAGGAAAACCTGGTTCAGTCTGCTTTTCACCAGACACTGGGAGATGAAATCACCTTTCAGCAGGACAATAAAAAAAAAAACTAAAACACAAGGCCAAATCTACACTGGAGATGATTACAAAGAAGACAGTGAATGTTGCTGAGTGGCCGAGTTATAGTTTTAACTTAAATCTGCTTTGAAATCTATGGCAATACCTGAAAATGGTTGTCTAGCAATGATCAACAACCAATTTGACATAACTTTAAGAATTTGTTTAAGAATAATGGGCAAATGTTGCACAATCCAGGTGTGGAAAGCTTTTAGAGACTTACTCAGAAAGACACAGCTGTAATCGCTGGCAAAGGTGCTTCTACAAAGTATTAACTCGGGAGTGAATACTTACGTAAATTCAATAGTTGTGTTTTTCATTTTCAATAAATGAGCTATTGAAAGTGTTTCACTTACTATGGGGTGTAGATGGGTGATTTTATTTAAATTTGAATCCATTTTGAATTGAGGCTGTAACACAACAAAATGTGGAACAAGTCAAGGGGTATGAATAATTTCTGAAGGCACTATATAAACTCAGTAAAAAAGAACCTTTTTCAGGACCCTGTCTTTCAAAGATAATTAGTAAAAATCCAAATAACTTCACAGATCTTCATTGTAATGGGTTTAAACACTGTTTCCCATGCTTGTTCAATGAAACAAACAATTAATGAACATGCACCTGTGGAACGGTCGTTAAGACACTAACAGCTTACAGACGGTAGGCAATTAAGGTCACAGTTATGACCACTTAGGACACTAAAGAGGCCTTTCTACTGACTCTGAAAAACACCAAAAGAAAGATGCCCAGGGTTCCTGCTCATCTGCGTGAACGTGCCTTAGGCATGCTGCAAGGAGGCATGAGGACTGCAGATGTGGCCAGGGCAATAAATTGCAATGTCCGTACTGTGAGACACCTAAGACAGCGCTTCAGAGAAACAGAATGGACAGCTGATCGTCCTCGCAGTGGCAGACCACGTTTAACAACACCTGCACAGGATCAGTAGATCCGAACATCACACCTGCGGGACAGGTACAGGACGGCAACAAAAAATACCCGAGTTACACCAGGAAAGCACAATTCCTCCATCAGTGCTCAGACTGTCCGCAATAGGCTGAGAGAGGCTGGACAGAGGGCTTGTAGGCCTGTTGTAAGGCAGGTCCTCACCAGACATCACTGGCAACAACGTCGCCAATGGGCACAAACCCCCCCCGTCGCTGGACCCAACAGGGCTGGCAAAAAGACGAGTCGCGGTTTTGTCTCACCAGGGGTGATACACACACACACACACACACACACACACACACACACACACACACACACACACACACACACACACACACACACACAGACACACACACACACACACACACACACACACACACACACACACACACACACACACACACACACACACACACAAAATCATCTTATATGATACAGTACTTGCTGACTTTGTGGTGTGAACCTCAGGGGAACCTGTTATGTAGACAAACTCTTACAGTACATTCTGTTACCATCATTATCATGCCAGCCCAACCAGGTATAGAAGGCGGAGACACTTGCTGTGCTGGCAGAAAGCTTTATTATACCGTAGGTTACTATGTATAAAATTCAGAGAAACTACTGTATAGCTCCCTCATTTTAACTATGAAATATGTCTGACTGGCTGTTCTGTTTCTTTTCTCTCTGTTTCCAGGGGAGCATTTTCAGTGGTGCGCAGATGTGTCAAGCTGTGTACTGGACAGGAATATGCCGCCAAAATAATCAACACCAAAAAGCTATCTGCAAGAGGTAAGCATAAACTCTGTCCCCAAGTGCTGTTTCACTTGTTGTCCACATTTGGTTGCACAGCTGTACTATCTATGAGCCAACAGGTATTATAAACCGGGCGGTTCAAGCCCTGTATGCTGATTGGCAGACAGCATGTCAGACCGTACACCAAGGGTATGACAAAACATGTATTTTTACTGCTGTAATTAGATTGGTAACCTTTTTGAGAGAGAGAGAGAGAGAGAGAGAGAGAGAGAGAGAGAGAGAGAGAGAGAGAGAGAGAGAGAGAGAGAGAGGTCATGTTCATGGTGGATCATGGCTCAGTCTTTTTAAACTTAGCTATATATGACAGTGAATTAATTATAAACCTTTACGCATCGCATACATGCTGGCTTATTTTATGCACTTGATTTGATTTGGAATCAGACTTTGTGTTGGCTTTTGGCTCATTGTATTTGATTATTATGGTTGATGTCTTGTAGCCTCAACATATTCCCCCCTGAGCCAGAGACAAGCATATCTCTCTTAACATGGTGAAGATGACACTGCATTTTCAGTATCTATCTCTCAGAGTTAAAGTGGAGTCTAGCTCATCCCATATTCTCACGGTTGATATTTTATTTAAATAGTTGATGCTCAGATTGCAATATGACTTGGAAGAGTGGAACCTAGCCTGCCACATGTCGGGAGCTGGTACTGTACCGTAGCTAGGTTACTAATCAGAACTGCTTACGTAAAACAGTAGGCCTGCTACATTATAGGACACATATAGCCCATATATCTACATACAGTGCATTCGGAAAGTATTCAGACCCCTTAACTTTTTCCACATTTTGTTACGTTACAGCCTTATTCTAAAATTGATTAAATCAATGTTGTTCCTCATCAATCTACACATAATACCCCATAATGACATCACAATACCCCATAATGACATCACAATACCCCATAATGACATCACAATACCCCATAATGACATCACAATACCCCATAATGACAACACAATACCCATAATGACATCACAATACCCCATAATGACATCACAATACCCCATAATGACATCACAATGCCCCATAATGACAACACAATACCCCATAATGACAAAGTGAAAACATAAAAATAAAATGTCTTTCTTTGTCATTATTGGGTATTATGTGTAGATTGATGAGGAACAACATTGATTTAATCCATTTTAGAATAAGGCTGTAATGTAACAAAGTGTGGAAAAAGTTAAGAGGTTTGAATACTTTCCGAATGCACTGTATATACTCTACCCATATGACATAAGTTGTAGCTGAGCTGTGTGTTAGCTACCTCCATGTCCTAGTGTTTGATCTGAGCTGTGTGTTAGCTACCTCCATGTCCTAGTGTTTGATCTGAGCTGTGTGTTAGCTACCTCCATGTCCTAGTGTTTGATCTGAGCTGTGTGTTAGCTACCTCCATGTCCTAGTGTTTGATCTGAGGGGAATGGGATGTGTAGGCTTATTGAAAAGTAACTTTATCCTTGTCATGACAGGGAGTGACAGACATGATTTTGACTTGTGTACTGCTTGTTGAGGTGTTCGGATATCCTCTTGGCAAATCATATTTATTTTTATGTCGTTCAAAACAAATGTTGAAACGTATGATGACACAAGCATAAGAGCAGGAGGACATAGAGGAAAAGAGAGGGAGATTGATAGATGAATGTGTGAAAGGGAGATATTGGGAGGGAGCCAGGGAGAGAGAGGGAGCCAGGGAGAGAGAGACAGAGGGGGAGGGAGGGAGGGGGAGAGGGGGAGAGAGACGGAGAGAGGGAGGGAGGGAGGGGGTAGAGAGAGGGAGGGAGGGAGAGAGGGAGAGGGAAAGAGAGGGAGAGAGGGCAGGCACGTCAGGAACTTGGTAGCTGTGGGTCATGCGTCTGTTCCCCTACATGCCTTTAGCACGGGACTCTCATCTGACACACCCACACACACACACACACACACACACACACACCCACACACCCACACACACACACACACACACACACACACACACACAACATGCGCAGAATACAACAGGTGTAGACGTTACTGTGACATGCTTACGAGCCATCTCCAAACAATGCGTTAAAAAAAGAAAGTTAGCACACAAAAAAGGAAACAGTAACACAATAAAATAACAAAAACGAGGCTATATACAAGGAGTAGTGGTTCCCGAATCAATGTGTAGGGGTATGAGGTAGTTGAGGTAATATGGTAAAAGTGACTAGGCAATCAGGATATATAATAAACAGACATAGAGCAGAAAACTCTGATTGATATCTAGTTTCCAGTAATGCTGATAAGTTACTTTGCATCTCATTCCTCCAGACGCTATTCACTGTTGTTGTTTTCATTGTTGTCAAGGCTACTGTATGGTTAGCCTATGTGTCGAAGCTGTGTTGAACCCGTCCATCAGAGGAACTGTTAATGTCATCTGCCAAATGTCAGGGGTGGTCGAGGGTGGGGCTGTTGGCACAGCCCTCAGCCAATCAAAGAGCTTGTTTATGGATGTGGAGCCTGGACAGGGTTGCAGGCGGTCAGCTATTGGGCCACTATATTATCAATGGGAATATGAAACACGGCTTAAGACATAGTAGATACTGGTGATGAGAGAGAGAGTTAGTGTGAGGGTGTGGGCAGGTTCAGAGTCACCTGCAATGCATTGGCAGTCACAGAAGTCTAACCTGGATTTAGCCTGCATTTAGCCTGTATTTAGCCTGTATTTAGCCTGTATTTAGGATATATTTGGTCTGGATTTAGCCTATATTTAGCCTATATTTAGGCTGGATTTAGGCTGGATTTAGGCCGTATTTAGGATATATTTAGCCTGGATTCAGCCTATATTTAGCCTATATTTAGCCTGTATTTAGCCTGGATTTAGCCTGTATTTAGGATATATTTAGCCTATATTTAGCCAATATTTAGCCTGGATTTAGGCTGTATTTAGGATATATTTAGCCTGTATTTAGCCTATATTTAGCCTGGATTTAGGCTGTATTTAGCCTGTATTTAGGATATATTTAGCCTGTATTTAGCCTGTATTTAGCCTATATTTAGCCTGGATTTAGGCTGTATTTAGCCTATTTTTGGCCTATATTTAGCCTGGATTTAGGCTGTATTTAGACTGTATTTAGCCTATTTTTGGCCTGGATTAGGCTGTATTTAGGTCTCATTTTGTCATTGTCAGGATGACTGGGTCTGATATTCTTTAAAAAAATCTGCCGTTTCCAGCTAATGTAGTAATTTACAACAATTTGATGTTATTTTAATGGACAAATAATTTGCTTTTCTTTGAAAAACAAGGACCCCAAACTTTTGAACGGTAGTGTATATTATTTAGTACAGTGGCTTGTGAAAGTATTCACCTCCTTGGCATTTTTCCTATTTTTTTGCCTTACAACCTGGAATTAAAATTCATTTTGGGGGGGTTTGTATCATTTGATTTACACAACATGCTTAACACTTTGAAGATGCAAAATATTTTTTATTGTGAAACAAACAAGAAATAAGACCAAAAACCAAAAACTTGAGTGTGCATAACTATTCACCCCACCAAAGTCAATACTTTGTAGAGCCACCTTTTGCAGCAATTACAGCTGCACGTCTCTTGGGGTATGTCTCTATAAGCTTGGCACATCTAGCCACTGGGATTTCTGCCCATTCTTCAAGGCAAAACTGCTCCAGCTCCTTCAAGTTGGTTCCGCTGGTGTACAGCAATCTTTAAGTCATACCACAGATTCTCAATTTGATTTAGGTCTGGGCATTGACTAGGCCATTCCAAGACATTTAAATGTTTCCCCTTAAACCACTCAAGTGTTGCTTTAGCAGTATGCTTAGGGTCATTGTCCTGCTGGAAGGTGAACCTCCGTCCCAGTCTCAAATCTTTGGAAGACTGAAACAAGTTTCCCTCAAGAATTTCCCTGTATTTAGCACCATCCATCATTCCTTCATTTCTGACCAGTTTCCCAGTCCCTGTCGATGAAAAACATCCCCACAGCATGTTGCTGCCACCACCATGCTTCACTGTGGGGATGGTGTTCTCGGGGTGATGAAAGGTGTTGGGTTTGCACCAGACATAGCGTTTTCCTTGATAGCCAAAAAGCTAAATCTGACCAGAGTACCTTCTTCCATATGTTTGGGGAGTCTCCCACATGCCTTTTGGCGAACACCAAACATGTTTGCTTATTTTTCTCTTCCGTAAAGCCCAGCTCTGTGGAGTGTACGGCTTAAAGTGGTCCTATGGACAGATACTCTAATCTCCGCTGTGGAGCTTTGCAGCTCCTTCAGGGTTAACTTTGTTCTCTCTGAATAATTCCCTCCTTGCCTGGTCCATGAGTTTTGGTGGACGGCCCTCTCTTGGCAGGTTTGTTGTGGTGCCATATTCTTTCAATTTTTTAATAATGGATTTAATGGTGCTCCGTGGAATGTTTAAAGTTTCAGATATTTTTTTATAACCCAACCCTGATCTGTACTTCTCCACAACTTTCTCCCTGACCTGCTTGGAAAGCTCCTTGATCTTCATGGTGCTGCTTGCTTGGTGGTGCCCCTTGCTTAGTGGTGTTGCAGACTCTGGGGCCTTTCAGAACAGGTGTATATATACTGAGATTATGTGACAGATCATGTGACACTTAGATTGTACACAGGTGTACTTTATTTAACAAATTATGTTACTTCTGAAGGTAATTGGTTGCACCAGATGTTATTTAGGAGCTTCATAGCAAAGGGGGTGAATACATATGCATGCATCAATTTTTTTCATTTCACTTCACCAATTTGTACTATGTTGTGTATGTCCGTTACATGAAAGCCGAACTGGCATACGTAAGCAGTGAGTTTCAGGTTTGGGAAGATCATTTTCACCATAAAAATGCACCCTTATACTAAAAACATTACATGCATAATCACTTTTGATAATATTTGCGCTTATAGCCTCCTACCATGTGCGCATTTCTGCACTTATTATGTGAAGAAATAGCCTAACAGTTTATCAACATTTTAAGCTAAATGTTCTGATCTCTTGCGTCAGCCTTAGTGGGTCAAAAATGTTGTTTAATGCTGGTGGTTTTAGTCATTTGGGATCTATCGCATCCCACAACTGTCCCAGACTATATTTGGAATATGTATTTCTCGCACAGAATAGAATAGGTGAACTTTTGTACTATGGGAGATAGTAGATTGACATAGGCAAGTGCTTTTGCTGTTTGATAGGTCTACTCATCTTGGCTGACGAAAAGTAAATGTGGACAGTTCTTCCAATATCTTCAATATGCACCTCGGAATTAGATAAGGATGTGCGCAGTTGCGTCCCCGATGTGTCTGTCTTCACTTGTAGCCTGTGAGAAAGACCAGATCATGTGATGGAGAGCCGTGTGTGAGTGAGAATGTCTTCGGAGCAGGCAGCACTCGGAGACGGGCTGCAAAAGGCATGTTTTTTTTTAAGGGTGCATTATGGTCACACAAAGGGAATGCCACCGGGAAATTCGACGTATTATCAAGTGCTTCTCAAATTGTGAATGAGAGATTGACAAAGTGTGTACAGCCTGCCCAAAAAACACAAAGCTGAGCTCATGCCTTTCAAGTGACTTTTTTCAAATCCTCATTAATCGTGCCATGCAGCCTAGACCAATGTTTGCAGAACAAAAAAGTTACATAAATAACTCTTAATTAAGCATATAGCAGTACCTATTTCTTTGTTAATCGCTCAACACAAAATAGCCTCATGTGCGCACGCCCTCAAATCGTTTGAAGAGAATATTGTTTTTATTTTATTCAGCTTTGTTCAATTGAATTCTTCATAGTATAAAGTAATATAAAATAATGCCACTGAATTCTAAGCAAATCTTGTCTGCTAAATGAACTAGTGTAGCCCACAGCCATATGACATAGCCAGATCAGGACCTAACATAAGGACAACTCAGAGTATGCTATTCTGTTCTTCTGAAAAAGACTACATTTTCTTCATTTCATGTTTCTTTAGACCTGTCTAAAATAAATAATGGATTTATTGTGATGGTGTAGGCCTTATTACATGGATTTATTAGACTTTTTAAATGTAGATGTTCCGAAGGTCTGAATCAGTGGCTTGTAGGCTATGCGAGGAAGCCTGGATGCTAAATGTGTTTATGTTAATTAACGGTCAATTACCGACAGTTATTTGCTTGACAATCACCGGCTGATGGAATTTCGTAACCGCCACCGCCCTAGATGTGATGATGTGATTTATACAAGTATCTCCTTCTCCCTCCTCCTCTTTTCTCTCCTCCTCTCCTCCTCTCTAATCCATTCCTCTCCTCTTCGCCTCTCCTGTCATGATGAGTCATAAATAGTCAGTCTACTCTGCACCCTCACACTCAAGCATGCTAAAACCTTGCAGACAGACTCACAGTATCAGACATGCATGCCCACACACAGAAACACACAGAAATGGATGCACAGGCTACACAAGTGCACAGTCAGACTTTCTGTTGCACTCTCATACACACACGTACGTGCGCGAACACACACACACACACACACACACACACACACACACACACACACTACATAGTTGAGTTCAGCTATCGCTGTAGGGTTTTTGGGCAGCAGTGGGTTTCTGTGGATTCTCATACCCAGTGAACACATATCCTCATCCTCTCTTCTCCTCCATCCTCTCTTCTCCTTCATCTCCTCATCCTCTCCTCCTCCATCTCCTCATCTTCTCTTCTCCTCCTCCATCTCATCCTCTCTTCTCCATCTCCTCATCCTCTCTTCTCCTCCTCCATCCCCTCATTCTCTCTTCTCCTCCTCATCCCCTCATTCTCTCTTCTCCTCCTCCTTCTCCTTCATCTCCTCCATCCCCTCATCCTCTCTTCTCCTCCTCATCATCCCCTCAGCATGGTTCCAGTGGTATTTGTTCTGTGGTGAGGAAATCTTGACCCTGCCCAGCACACCTAACCGATACTCACAATATGCTGTCAGTCCACACACAAACCAATACAGAGTTGGACATTAGATTGATATTTTAATATGCTTTTGCCACCACCATCCTATTCCAGCCTATACCATCCTATACAAGCCTATACCAGCCACCACCAGCCTATACCTGCCTATACCAGCCTATTCCATCCTATACCAGCCTATAGCAGCCTATGCCAGCCTATACCAGCCTATGCCAGCCTATGCCAGCCACCACCAGCCTATACCAGCCTATACCAGCCTATACCAGCCACCACCAGCCACCACCAGCCTATACCAGCCTATACCATCCTATACCATCTTATACCAGCCTATACCAGCCACCACCAGCATATACCAGCCTATACCAGCCACCACCAGCATATACCAGCCACCACCAGCCTATACATTTTACATTTACATTTTAGTCATTTAGCAGACGCCCTTATCCAGAGCGACTTACAGTAGTGAATGCATACATTTCATTTCATACATCGTTTTTTTTTTTTTTGTGCTGGCCCCCCGTGGGAATCGAACCCACAACCCTGGTGTTGCAAACACCATGCTCTACCAACTGAGCTACAGGGAAGGCTATACCAGCCACCACCAGCCTATACCATCCTATACCAGCCTATACCAGCCACCACCAGCCTATACCAGCCTATACCAGCCTATACCAGCCACCACCAGCCACCACCAGCCTATACCAGCCTATACCAGCCTATACCAGCTTATACCAGCCTATACCAGCCTATACCAGCCTATACCAGCCTATACCAGCCACCACCAGCCTATACCAGCCTATACCAGCCTATACCAGCCTATACCAGCCTATACCAGCTTATACCATCCTATACCAGCCTATACCAGCCTATACCAGCCTATACCAGCCTATACCAGCCACCACCAGCCTATACCAGCCACCACCAGCCTATACCAGCCTATACCAGCCTATACCAGCCTATACCAACCTATACCAGCCACCACCAGCCTATACCAGCCACCACCAGCCTATACCAGCCTATACCAGCCTATACCAGCCTATACCAGCTTATACCAGCCTATACCAGCCTATACCAGCCTATACCCTATACCAGCCACCACCAGCCTATACCAGCCTATACCAGCCTATACCAGCCCATACCAGCCTATACCAGCCACCACCAGCCTATACCAGCCTATACCAGCTTATACCATCCTATACCAGCCACCACCAGCCTATACCAGCCTATACCAGCCTATACCAGCCTATACCAGCTTATACCATCCTATACCAGCCACCACCAGCCTATACCAGCCTATACCAGCCTATACCAGCCACCACCAGCCTATACCAGCCTATACCAGCCTATACCAGCCTATACCATCCTATACCAGCCTATACCAGCCTATACCTGTTTTTACCAGTCTAGTTCCTTCACGTCAGTGCAGATGAAAGACAGACAAAGAAAGGAAGTCATATTTGACTATTGAAATATACCCTATATGTCTGGACTATTGCAAAGTGACTGTTGCTATCTGAATTAGTTGTGAATGTGATGGAGACAGTTGAGGGTGTAGGGTAATATTCAAATGAGGGCCAGTAGGCTGGCCAATTGTTTGGAGTTTGCCTTGAGTGAAATAACACTGGGATTTAATGGTCTGTGAAAGGCTGTGGAATAAACAAGGGGGGGGGGGGGTTGAGAAATGGGGAGGTAAAGAACTATGGAGAGAGATATTTCAGAAAACAAGGCAAGAGTATGAGGGAAATAAAGAGGTTAGAGAGACAGTATGAATTGTATGGATGAAGAGAGAGGTGAGAGTTGGGAGGAATGGAGAGTGGGAGAGAAAGGGAGAGAGGAGGAAGAGAGTTGGAGGTAGGAGACAACAATAGTAATCAGTGTTGTCTTTGTCCTCAGACAGCAGTTTGTTTTCGTAATGTAAACACTGTCCTCTCTCTCCTCTCTCCCTCCTCCATCGCTCTCCCCTCATCTTTAGAATATGTAATCACTAGGTACTCTCTTCACTGTCACTCTTCTATGTGTGTGTGTGTGTGTGTGTGTGCATGTGACCATGTGTGTGTATGTGTGTAACCCTCTGTGCTCTGCATAGTGTGCATTCACATACACCCTGCTGTGTGTGTGTGTGTTGTTTTCTGTGTGTGTGTTGTTCGTGTATGGTACAGGCTTATGTAACAGTGATGATCTCCAACAGGCATTCCATGGCAGTTAGTCAGTCACTAGCCAGTCTACATTCGAGGGGACACAATCTGTTAAAATGATTATTATGTCTGCCTCCCTCTCTCTCTCCACCCCTCCCTCTCTCCACCCCTCCCTCTCTCCACCCCTCCCTCCCTCTCTCTCCCTCTCTCTACCCCTCCTTCTCTCCACCCCTCCCTCTCTATACCCCTCCCTCTCTCCCTCTCTCCCTCTCTCCACCCCTCCCTCTCTCCACCCCTCCCTCTCTCTACCCCTCCCTCTCTCCATCCCTCCCTCTCTCTACCCCTCCCTCTCTCCATCCCTCCCTCTCTCTACCCCTCTCTCTCTCCATCCCTCCCTCTCTCTACCCCTCCTTCTCTCCACCCCTCCCTCTCTATACCCCTCCCTCTCTCCCTCTCTCCCTCTCTCCACCCCTCCCTCTCTCCACCCCTCCCTCTCTCTCTACCCCCTCCCTCTCTCCATCCCTCCCTCTCTCCACCCCTCCCTCTCTCTACCCCTTCCTCTCACCACCCCTCCCTCTCTCCACCCCTCCCTCTCTCCACCCCTCCTTCTCTCCACCCCTCCCTCTCTCCCTCCTCCCTCTCTCCACCCCTCCCTCTCTCCACCCCTCCCTCTCTCCACCCCTTCCTCTCACCACCCCTTCCTCTCACCACCCCTCCCTCTCTCCACCCCTCCCTCTCTCCACCCCTCCCTCTCTCCACCCCTCCCTCTCTCCACCCCTTCCTCTCACCACCCCGCCCTCTCTCCACCCCTCCCTCTCTCCACCCCTCCCTCGCTCCCACCCCTCCCTCTCTCTACCCCCTCCCTCTCTCTACCCCCCTCCCTCTCTCCATCCCTCCCTCTCTCCACCCCTCCCTCTCTCCACCCCTCCCTCTCTCCACCCCTTCCTCTCACCACCCCTCCCTCTCTCCACCCCTCCCTCTCTCCACCCCTCCCTCTCTCCCTCTCTCCACCCCTCCCTCTCTCTACCCCTCCCTCTCTCTACCCCTCCCTCTCTCCACCCCTCCCACCCTCTCTCCACCCCTCCCTCTCTCCACCCCTCCCTCTCTCCACCCCTTCCTCTCACCACCCCTCCCTCTCTCCACCCCTCCCTCTCTCCACCCCTCCCTCTCTCCACCCCTCCCTCTCTCCACCCCTTCCTCTCACCACCCCTCCCTCTCTCCACCCCTCCCTCTCTCCACCCCTCCCTCGCTCCACCCCTCCCTCTCTCTACCCCTCCCTCTCTCTACCCCTCCCTCTCTCCATCCCTCCCTCTCTCCACCCCTCCCTCTCTCCACCCCTCCCTCTCTCCACCCCTTCCTCTCACCACCCCTCCTCTCTCCCACCCCTCCCTCTCTCCACCCCTCCCCTCTCCTCCCTCTCCTCCACCCCTCCCTCTCTCTACCCCTCCCTCTCTCTACCCCTCCCTCTCTCCACCCCTCCCACCCTCTCTCCACCCCTCCCTCTCTTCACCCCTCCCTCCCTGTCTCCCTGCCACCCTCCCTGCCTCCCTCCCTGCCTCTCTACCTCCCTGGCTGCCACCCTCCCTCCCTCCCTGCCTCGCCTGCCTGCCTCGCTCCCTCCCTCCCTCCCTCCCTGCCTCTCTACCCTCCCTGCCTGCCTCCCTCCCTCCCTCCCTCCCTCCCTGCCTGCCTGCCTGCCTGCCTGCCTGCCTGCCTGCCTCCCTCCCTCCCTCCCTCTCTACCTCCCTCCCTGCCTGCCTGCCTGCCTGCCTGCCTCCCTCCCTCCCTCCCTCCCTCCCTGCCTGCCTGCCTGCCTGCCCTGCCTGCCTGCCTGCCTCCTCCCTCCCTCCCTCCCTGCCTGCCTGCCTGCCTGCCTGCCTGCCTGCCTCCCTCCCTCCCTCCCTCCCTGCCTCCCTCCCTCCCTCCCTCCCTCCCTCCCTGCCTGCCTGCCTGCCTGCCTGCCTCCTGCCTGCCTCCCTCCCTCCCTCCCTCTCTACCTCCCTGCCTGCCTCCCTCCCTCCCTCCCTGCCTCACCTGCCTGCCTCCCTCCCTCCCTCCCTGCCTCGCCTGCCTGCCTGCCTGCCTGCCTGCCTGCCTGCCTGCCTGCCTCTACCCCTCCTTCTCTCCACCCCTCCCTCTCTATACCCCTCCCTCTCTCCCTCTCTCCCTCTCTCCACCCCTCCCTCTCTCCACCCCTCCCTCTCTCTACCCCTCCCTCTCTCCATCCCTCCCTCTCTCTACCCCTCCCTCTCTCCATCCCTCCCTCTCTCTACACCCCTCTCTCTCTCCATCCCTCCCTCTCTCTACCCCTCCTTCTCTCCACCCCTCCCTCTCTATACCCCTCCCTCTCTCCCTCTCTCCCTCTCTCCACCCTCCCTCTCTCCACCCCTCCCTCTCTCTACCCCTCCCTCTCTCCATCCCTCCCTCTCTCCACCCCTCCCTCTCTCTACCCCTTCCTCTCACCACCCCTCCCTCTCTCCACCCCTCCCTCTCTCCCCCCCTCCTTCTCTCCACCCCTCCCTCTCTCCCTCTCTCCCCTCTCTCCACCCCTCCCTCTCTCCACCCCTCCCTCTCTCCACCCCTTCCTCTCACCACCCCTTCCTCTCACCACCCCTCCCTCTCTCCACCCCCTCCCTCTCTCCACCCCTCCCTCTCTCCCACCCCTCCCTCTCTCCACCCCTCCCTCTCTCCACCCCTCCCTCTCTCTCCACCCCTCCCTCGCTCCACCCCTCCCTCTCTCTACCCCTCCCTCTCTCTACCCCTCCCTCTCTCCATCCCTCCTCTCTCCACCCCTCCCTCTCTCCACCCCTCCCTCTCTCCTCCCCTTCCTCTCACCACCCCCTCCCCCTCCCTCTCTCCACCCCTCCCTCTCTCCCTCTCTCCACCCCTCCCTCTCTCTACCCCTCCCTCTCTCTACCCCTCCCTCTCTCCACCCCTCCCACCCTCTCTCCACCCCTCCCTCTCTTCACCCCTCCCTCCCTGTCTCCCTGCCACCCTCCCTGCCTCCCTCCCTGCCTCTCTACCTCCCTGCCTGCCTGCCTGCCTGCCTCCCCTCCCTCCCTCCCTCCCTCCCTCCCTCCCTCCCTCCCTCCCTCCCTCCCTCCCTCCCTCCCTGCCTGCCTGCCTGCCTGCCTGCCTGCCTGCCTGCCTGCCTCCCTCCCTCCCTCCCTCCCTCCCTGCCTGCCTGCCTGCCTGCCTGCCTGCCTGCCTGCCTGCCTGCCTGCCTCCCTCCCTCCCTCCCTCCCTCCCTCCCTCCCTCCCTGCCTGCCTGCCTGCCTGCCTGCCTGCCTGCCTCCCTCCCTCCCTCCCTCCCTCTCTCTACCTCCCTGCCTGCCTCCCTCCCTCCCTCCCTGCCTCACCTGCCTGCCTCCCTCCCTCCCTCCCTGCCTCGCCTGCCTGCCTGCCTGCCTGCCTGCCTGCCTGCTTGCCTGCCTCCCTCCCTCCCTCCCTCCCTCCCTGCCTGCCTGCCTGCCTGCCTCCCTCCCTCCCTCCCTCCCTCCCTCCCTCCCTCCCTCCCTCCCTCCCTCCCTCCCTCCCTCCCTCCCTGCCTGCCTGCCTGCCTGCCTGCCTGCCTGCCTCCCTCCCTCCCTCCCTCCCTCCCTCCCTCCCTCTCTCTCTCTCTCCCTCCCTCCCTCTCTCTCTCTCTCTCTCTCTCTCTCTCCCTCCCTCCCTCCCTCCCTGCCTGCCTGCCTGCCTGCTTGCCTGCCTCCCTCCCTCCCTCCCTCCCTGCCTGCCTGCCTGCCTGCCTGCCTCCCTCCCTCCCTCCCTCCCTCCCTCCCTGCCTGCCTGCCTGCCTGCCTGCCTCCCTCCCTGCCTGCCTCCCTGCCTCCCTCCCTCCCTCCCTGCCTGCCTGCCTGCCTCCCTCCCTCCCTCCCTCCCTCCCTAGTGGATCTGTTGTCTTTGTACTAAAGAGATGCTGACATCCAAGTGTCTGTATATTGTTTTGTTCAGTCACAGATAGTGACACTGAAGTGCATTGGTTTATGACATCGAAGTGGAGCCACAACTCAGCAAACAAGTCTTAAGGTCACGTAGATGACGGGAAACTAATGAACTAAATGAATACCACTTCCACTAAGGACAGCATAGTAAATTATGATAAGACTTGTGAGTTGGAATTGTAACAGAATTCAGAATACACGTAAGAGGTATATAATTCTGGTGCATTTAAAGTCTCTTAATTGTGATGTGGCAATAATCTAAGATTAAGATATGGGTGGGTCCAGTGTTCTCCTCCCCAGGTGGCAAGGATTCTAAGGGTGTCAGCATTCTAATTGCAAAAAAGAATGTCTTTCAAACCTTCTAACTTGCATATTGACCAGGATGGCCAGGATGGTGGATGTGTGATAGACTCAGGATGGTGGATGTGTGATAGCCTCAGGATGGTGGACGTGTGATAGTCTCAGGATGGTGGACGTGTGATAGCCTCAGGATGGTTACAGAATGACAAGGGTACCCTGATAAATGTACATGCACCTAATACTTCACATACCACCTTCCTCTCTTCCTTGGTGCCTGCGATATCTAACTCTTTTCAGGGTCCCATAGTCATGGGCGGTGACTTTCATTTTTGGGTTTACAGTCCCTTACTAGACCGTTCTGGTGCCCCCCTTCCCTCAGACAGGCCTGCCGCAGCAGCAATGGTGGAATTATTTCACGCCTCTTTCAGATGTGCGGCGTCTGGTTAATCCAGATGAAAAGGGAATACACCTTCTACTCGAAAGCCCACAATTCTTACTCCAGGATCGACTGTATTCTTATGTCCTCTAACCATATTCAGAATGTTATTGATACCAATATTCATAGTATTCTCATAAGTGACCATGCGCCCATCTCTGTGACCCCCCCCCCCTCCGCTTATCCCTTCACATCTCGACAGTCGAGGCTGAACACCTCCCTCTTGAAAAACAAGGATTTCACTAGGTGTGACAGAATCGTAGAATTCTTTGATCTGAACCTCAGCTCTGTGACTCTGGTTGCCACCGTCTGGGAAGCTTTTAAGGCCACTTGTACGGGTTGGATAATTAGTTTCTCATCAGCTGAAAAAACGAATGAGCTCAAAGAAAAAGTCTAAGCTGTCCTTAGAGGTTAAAATACTGGAGGAGGAACGTACTGTATGTCAGAGCCGTTGAACCTAGCCTTGAGAACCTCCCTCCTGTCTACCAGGGCAGATCTACAGAAACACGAGGACACTGATTTTGCTCTTTTCCGGCTCCAGAGATTTTATTTTGAGTCAGGGCAGGGGGCAGGGGGTAGGGGGCAGGGGGTAGAGGGCAGGGGGTAGGGGGCAGGGGGCAGAGGGCAGGGGCAGAGGGCAGGGGGTAGGGGGCAGGGGGTAGGGGGCAGGGGGAAGGGGGAAGGGGGCAGGGGGCAGGGGGCAGGGGGTAGAGGGTAGGGGGCAGAGGGCATGGGGTAGAGGGTAGGGGCAGAGGGCAGGGGGTAGGGGTCAGGGGGCAGGGGGTAGGGGGTAGAGGGCAGGGGGCAGGGGGTAGGGGGGCAGGGGGGATGTTAGCGCATACATTGATGCAGATGGAGAAGCAACAGCAGATTCCAGCCATTAGAGATAGTAAGGGAGTATTTCAATGTGATGCCAACAGAATGAATCAGTCTTTCAGACAATTCTCTGCCACATTGTATTGGTCAGAGAGTACAGCAGGAGACAGCGACTGTTCTTTAAGAGCTTTGACCTTCCCACAGGCAATCTAGTGGATAAAGTTGGTTTGGACTTCCCGATCAACCAGTTAGAAATTGACAACGCAATTATGAAAATGTCCTCTGGGAAAACGCCTGGCGATGACGGATTGGGTATTGAAACCTACAAATGCTTAAAAAAACCAGCGGTCTCCAATCCTTCTGAAATTATTTGACGAAGCACTAGAGTCCGAATCTATGCCCCCGTCCATGTGTCGAACCACTATCTCTGTCACGCCTTGACCATAGAGATCCTTTTTATTCTCTATTTTGGTTAGGTCGGGGTGTGACTAGGGTGGGTTATCTAGGTTGTTTTATTTCTATGTTGGCCTGGTATGGTTCCCAATCAGAGGCAACTGTTTTTCATTGTCTCTGATTGGGGATCATATTTAGGCAGACATTTCCCCACTGTGTTTTGTGGGATCTTGTTGAAGTGTAGTTGCCTGTGAGCACTTCATTTGCTTCACGTTTCGTTCATTCTTTATTGTTTTTTTGTGCGTTTCATTCAGTAAACATGTGGAACCCATATCACGCTGCGCTTTGGTCCGAATGTTATTACAAAGATCGTGACAGAAGATCCCACCAAACCAGGACTAAGCAGCGTGCCCAGGAGGACAAGGTATCCTGGGCTTGGGAGGAGATCAAGGAGGAGACGATATCCTGGACATGGGAGGAAATCATGGAGGGACACGAAAGCCTTCTTTGGAAGCAGACGCAAGGAGATAAGGGACGACACCGGGGTTCGACGACGCCGGGGTTCGCAGTCACAACGAAAGCCCCAAAAACAGCCCCAACACGTTTCTGGGGGGTGGTCGGCGGAGCCGAGGAGTGAACCAGAGCCAGTCTGGGAGAAGATGGAGAAATTAGAGGACAGTGAACGGAGAGAGTCAGAGACCGTCAGTGAGTTGATGGAGAAATTGGAGGAGAGAGAAAGGAGAGAGTTGTTGTGTTGGTGTATGATGCACGACATTCGCCCTAAGGAGCGTGTTATCAGTTTGATGCCACCTGAGTCAGCTCTCCGTACTTGTCCTGAGGAGCGTGCTATCAGTCTGGTAAAATCTGTGCCGGCTCCATGCACCAGGTCTCCAGTACACCTCCCCAGCCCTGTAAGTCCTGTGCCAGCTCTCCGCAATCGCCTTGAGGAGCGTGTCATCTGTCCGGTACCATGTGTGCCGGCTCCACGCACCAGGTCTCCAGTGCGCCTCCACAGCCCAGTACGTCCTGTGCCAGCTCGCCGCACTTGCCATGAGAAGTGTGTCATCTTTCCGGTACAATTTGTGCCGGCTCTACGCACCAGGTCTCCAGTGCGCTTCCACAGCTCAGTACGTCCTGTGCCAGCTCCTCGCACTCGCCTTGAAGAGCGTTTCACCAGTCCGGTGCAACCTGTGCCGGTCCCACGCATCAGGCCTCCAGTGCACCTCCTCAGTCCGGTACATCCTGTGCCTGCTCCACGCACTCGTCCTGAAGTGTGTGTCACCAGTACGGTGCCCCCTGCACCGGCTCCATGGACTAGGCCTCCAGTGCGGTTCACAGTCCAGAGCTTCCGGCGATGGTCCCCAGTCCAGAGCTTCCGGCGATGGTCCCCAGTCCAGAGCTTCCGGCGACGGTCCCCAGTCCAGAGCTTCCGGCGACGGTCCCCAGTCCAGAGCATCCGGCGACGGTTCACAGTCCAGAGCTTCCGGCGACGGTCCCCGGTCCCCGGTCCGGAGCTTCCGGCGACGGTCCACGGTCCGGAACCTCCTGCGATAGTTCACGGTCCGGAACCTCCTGCGACGGTCCCCGGTCCAGAGCTTCCGGCGACGGTCCCCGGTCCGGAGCTTCCGGCGACGGTCCACGGTCCGGAACCTCCTGCGACGGTTCACGGTCCGGAACCTCCTGCGACGATCCACAGTCCGGAACCTCCTGCGACGGTCCACGGTCCGGAACTTCCTGCGACGGTCCACGATCCGGAACCTCCTGCGTCTGTCCACGGTCCGGAACCTCAAGTGACGGTCAACGGTCCGGAACCTCCAGCGAGGGTCAATGGCTCGGATCTTCTAGGCAAGGTGTCCGGTCCCGCTCCATGGCCGGAGCCCTCCTTTGCGCCAGGCACGGCGTTCAGCCCGGTGCCATGGCCGGATCCGGACTCTGGGCGGGGGTTACGACCTGCACCGGAGTCGCCACCGATGCTAGATGCCCACCTGGACCCTCCCCTATAGAGTCAGGTTTTGCGACCAGAGTCCGCACATTTTGGGGGGGTTACTGTCACGCCCTGACCATAGAGAGCCTTTTTATTCTCTATGTTGGTGAGGTCGGGGTGTGACTAGGGTGAGTAATCTAGGTTGTTTATTTCTATGTTGGCCTGGTATGGTTCCCAATCAGAGGCAGCTGTTTTTCATTGTCTCTGATTGGGGATCATATTTAGGCAGACATTTCCCCACTGTGTTTGGTGGGATCTTGTTCATGTGTTGTTGCCTGTGAGCACTTAATTTGCTTCACGTTTCGTTCGTGCTTTATTGTTTTTGTGCGTTTCATTCAATAAACATGTGGAACCCATATCACGCTGCGCTTTGGCCCTAATGTTATTGCGACGATCGTGACAGTCTCTCTGCTATCCAAGCCTAGTAAGGGTCCTTTAGAGGTGGACGTTTCCGCCCCTTAAGTCTGTTGAACAGCGACTATAATTTATTAACCAAGACCCTCGCCTTACACTTAGAGACGGTAATCCCATCAATGAATCTAGACCAGGTTGGGTTCATCTCTCTGTGAATAACATGTGTAGGCTGTTTCATGTCATGTCCGAGGCTCACTCTCTTAAAAACTTCTTATGGATCAAATCCCATTAACAGGATCGATTTGACAACATCCGGTGAAAATGCAGAGCGTGAAATTCCCCCAAAAATATTTGAAATATTTAACTTTCATACATTCACAAGTGCAATACACCAAACTAAAGCTTAACTTCTTGTTAATCTAGTCACCGTGTCAGATTTCAAAAAGGCTTTATGGTGAAAGCAAACCATGCGATTATCTGAGGACAGTGCCCAGCATACCAACACATGAAAATCAGATTTCAACCCGCCAGGCGCGACACAAAACTCAGAAATAACGATATAATTCATGCCTGACCTTTGAAGAACTTCTTATGTTGGCACTCCAATATGTCCCATAAACATCACAAATGGTCCTTTTGTTCGATTAATTCCGTCGTTATATCTCAAATGTCCATTTATTTGGCGCGTTTGATTCAGAAAAACACCGGTACCAACTCGCCCAACATGACTACAAAATATCTAATAAGTTACCTGTAAACACTGTCCAAACATTTCAAACAACTTTCCTAATCCAACTTTAGGTATTTTAAAACATAAATAATCAATCAAATTTAAGACGGGATAAACTGTGTTCAATACCGGATAAAAACAACGTGAAGCGCGTGACCTAGAGTCACTCGGCTGGACCCTCATTCTGAAAAGCCGTACTTCTTCATTTCTCTAAAGAAAACATAAACTAATTTCTAAAGACTGTTGACATCTAGTGGAAGCTATAGGAACTGCAAGCATATTTCTATTAAAACGGGTTTACCATAGAAAACCAATGGGAAACAGATTGACCTCAAAAAAACTTTTCCCTGGATGGATTGTGCTCGGGGTTTTGCCTGCCAAATCAGTTCTGTTATACTCACAGACATTATTCAAACAGTTAGAAACTTTACAGTGTTTTCTATCCAATTATATGCATATCCTAGCTTCTGGGCCTGAGTATCAGGCAGTTTTACTTTGGGCACGCTTTGCATCCGGACATCTAAATACCGCCCCCTATCCCAAAGAATTTAAAACTCCAGCTGTAGCAGCATTCTTGGATGCCGAGAAGGCCTTTGACAGGATAGAATATCCACACCTGTTTCATCCACTCACCAAGTTTGGCTTTGGTCCCATTAGCTGGGTCAGGATCATTATACAGCGCCCTTGTCTCATCTGTCAAAACAAATGGTAGAGTGTCTGACTCATTTTGTCTCCACCGAGGTGTGAGACAGGGTCGCTCTGCTAGTCCCCTCTTATTTATTTTAGCCTTAGAGCCCCATGGCATGTGCCATACGTGCTGAAGAGACTGTCCCAGGTGTGCGCGTTTATGAACATGAGTTCAAATTGAATCTATACGCTGACGACATCCTACTCATCCTTAGTAACCCTGCAAATCTCCCTACCGGCAGTCTTAACAATGATTGACTCCTTTGGCTCCCTCTCAGGATACAAGATCAACTGGAGTAAGGGAGAGGCTATTCAGCCTAAATGGACCTAATGTATTAGCTAGGCTAGCCTATGTCCTCTCTTCCATCCCCTCTCCAAGTCCTACAGTTCTATTATGGAACAATCAGAAACCAAGGATAGGGTACACAAAATGGACAGTACCTAGATTCAAAGGTGGGCTGGGTGTCCCAGATGGATTCTTCTACTACTTGTCATATAAGTCAAGATATCCCCTTACGTGGGCTTACAAATTAGAGTCTAAGTTCTGCAGCTGGGAGTGGTTGGAGGAGAGGATAGTGTCACAACACAGGTCCGTTTCACCTGTCATCAATGTGGTACTGCCCAAAACCCCGCTACTGCCCTTGACAGTGGAATTATCATGTTCTCATGTAGCATAGTTAAGATGCTGCACAGAAGGTTGGGTGTAAAAGGTCTGTCTGTTCCATCCCGTCCCATCTGGCATAACCCCGTGTTTACAGCTGGGGAAAACACTTTGAATAGTACACTCTGGCATAGCCACGGTATTTCATCTATTGGTCAGATTAAAGGAAGATTTTGGTATGAGCGATTCTTCATTTTTAGCATACCTACAGCTTAAGACAGTCATATACAAGGTTGGTAAAATGGAGAATGCTGACTCTGCCTCTGGAACAGAGTTAGATCAGAACCTCAGGAAAGCTGCCTCCTCGAGAGGAACTGGATCAGGCTTTTATAGACTGTTGTTTTTTCCCATCCTAAACGCTTATTCCCCCATTCAGTTAGCATTACAATGAATGGGTCACTATTCCCCCATTCAGTTAGCATTACAATGGGTCACTATTCCTCCATTCAGTTAGCATTACAATGGGTCACTATTCCTCCATTCAGTTAGCATTACAATGGGTCACTATTCCCCCATTCAGTTAGCATTACAATGGGTCACTATTCCCCCATTCAGTTAGCATTACAATGGGTCACTATTCCCCCATTCAGTTAGCATTACAATGGGTCACTATTCCTTCATTCAGTTAGCATTACAATGGGTCACTATTCCCCCATTCAGTTAGCATCACAATGGGTCACTATTCGCCCATTCAGTTAGCATTACAATGGGTCACTATTCCTCCATTCAGTTAGCATCACAATGGGTCACTATTCCTCCATTCAGTTAGCATTACAATGGGTCACTATTCCCCCATTCAGTTAGCATTACAATGGGTCACTATTCCTCCATTCAGTTAGCATCACAATGGGTCACTATTCCTCCATTCAGTTAGCATTACAATGGGTCACTATTCCTCCATTCAGTTAGCATCACAATGGGTCACTATTCCTCCATTCAGTTAGCATTACAATGGGTCACTATTCCTCCATTCAGTTAGCATCACAATGGGTCACTATTCCCCCATTCAGATAGCATGGGAGCATGACCTGAACACTTCTTTCACCCCATCACAATGGGACACTATTTGGAGAAGGGGTCTGACCACTTCAAAATGTGTTAGGAAAAGATCATTTATAACAAGATATTGTGCAGAGCCTATACATATCCCAAATATCTCTCCATGTGTCTCTCTACCTCCAATATCTCTCCATCTGTCTCTCTACCTCCAATATCTCTCCATCTGTCTCTCTACCTCTAATATCTCTCCATCTGTCTCTCTACCTCTAATATCTCTCCATGTGTCTCTCTACCTCTAATATCTCTCCATGTGTCTCTCTACCTCTAATATCTCTCCATCTATGTCTACCTCCAATATCTCTCCATCTGTCTCTCTACCTCTAATGTCTCTCCATGTGTCTCTCTACCTCTAATATCTCTCCATCTATGTCTACCTCCAATATCTCTCCATCTGTCTCTCTACCTCTAATGTCTCTCCATGTGTCTCTCTACCTCTAATGTCTCTCCATGTGTCTCTCTACCTCTAATATCAATTCAATTCAAGGGGCTTTATTGGCATGGGAAACATATGTTAACATTGCCAAAGCAAGTGAGGTAGAAAATATACAAAAGTGAAATAAACAATAAAAATGAACAGTAAACATTACACATACAGAAGTTTCAAAAGAATAAAGACATTACAAATGTCATATTATGTATATATACAGTGTTGTAACAATGTACAAATGGTTAAAGTACAAAAGGGAAAATAAATAAGCATAAATATGGGTTGTATTTACAATGGTGTTTGTTCTTCACTGGTTGACCTTTTCTTGTGGCATCAGGTCACAAATATTGCTGCTGTGATGGCACACTGTGGTATTTCACCCAGTAGATATGGGAGTTTATCAAAATCGGGTTTGTTTTCGAATTCTTTGTGGATCTGTGTAATCTGAGGGAAATATGTGTCTCTAATATGGTCATACATTGGGCAGGAGGTTAGGAAGTGCAGCTCAGTTTCCACCTCATTTTGTGGGCAGTGTGCACATAGCCTGTCTTCTCTTGAGAGCCATGTCTGCCTATGGCGGCCTTTCTCAAAAGCAAGGCTATGCTCACTGAGTCTGTACATAGTCAAAGCTTTCCTTAAGTTTGGGTCAGTCACAGTGGTCAGGTATTCTGCCACTGTGTACTCTCTGTTTAGGGCCAAATAGCATTCTAGTTTGCTCTGTTTTTTTGTTAATTCTTTCCAATGTGTCAAGTAATTATCTTTTTGTTTTCTCATGATTTGGTTGGGTCTAATTGTGTTGCTGTCCTGTGGCCCTTGGGGTGTGTTTGTGTTTGTGAACAGAGCCCCAGGACCAGCTTGCTTAGGGGACTCTTCTCCAGGTTCATCTCTCTGTAGGTGATGGCTTTGTTATGGAAGGTTTGGGAATCGCACCTTTTAGGTGGTTGTAGAATTTAACGGCTCTTTTCTGGATTTTGATAATAAGTGGGTATCGGCCTAATTCTGCTCTGCATGCATTATTTGGTGTTCTACATTGTACACGGAGGATATTTTAGCAGAATTCTGCATGCAGTCTCATTTTGGTGTTTGTCCCATTTTATGAATTCTTGGTTGGTGAGCAGACCCCAGACCTCACAACCATAAAGGGCAATGGGTTCTATAACTGATTCAAGTATTTTTAGCCAGATCCTAATTGGTATGTTGAATTTTATGTTCCTTTTGATGGCATAGAATGTCCTTCTTGCCTTGTATATATCTCTCCATCTGTCGCTACCTCTAATATCTCTCCATGTGTCTCTCTACCTCTAGTATCTCTCCATCTATCTCTCTACTTCTAATATCTCTCTATCTGTCTCTCTACCTCCTCAGACCACCAGAAGCTAGAGAGAGAGGCCCGTATCTGTCGCCTGCTCAAGCACTCCAACATCGGTGAGTCTTTCTCAACTAAACAACGCACAAACGCAATGACACCTGTCTATGCCTCAATGACACCTGTCTATGCCTCAATGACACCTGTCTATGCCTCAATGACACCTGTCTATGCCTCAATGACACCTGTCTATGCCTCAATGACACTTGTCTATGCCTCAATGACACCTGCCTATGCCTCAATGACACCTGCCTATGCCTCAATGACACCTGCCTATGCCTCAATGACACCTGCCTATGCTGCATTATAACCTTAAGTCTACTGCGTCAGTCTTCTATCTAATATATACAGATGTAGGATCTTAATTTGATCACTCTTTTGTTGCTGAGTCTTTTCTGGCACAGCAGGAAATGCAAACTTGTAGTGATTTTTTTGATTTGCACTAACAAAAATGTATCGACCACTACAACGTTTTTCATTAATTATAATCCACATAATAATTCACATTTCCTGTTGCTGCAGGATTATTTTCTACTGTAGCAAACTGGCTCAAATTAAGATCCTACATCTGTATCAATATATCGATTTAAATCTATGTGCTGCGCTATAAAGTCTGCAGCTTCAATCTTCAATCTATAAGGCGGCACCAAGTTTTGATATCTCTGTCTTGTTTGACTAATCCACATTGAATATCATGCTCAGTATCCAGGGTCTGGCCTCGGACCACTTAGAGTCTTCCTTCCGTTGTCATGCATTGTTACTAGCCAAGTATGAATTAAAGGTTTGTTAATGTTTCTATGCGTAGCGTGGAGTTTTTGCCCCGTAATGATTTTTCAGTATTCACACTACCTGATTGTTCCCACTTCTTCTTGTTGCTTGTTCATTTTATTATTCTCTATCCCTTGTTATCACCAGAACAAACAGCTCTTTTTATCCCTTGTTATCACCAGAACAAACAGCTCTTTTTATCCCTTGTTATCACCAGAACAAACAGCTCTTGTCCGTCCGTCAGATCTAGTGTCAATGAAGCGCTCCTCTTCCTCTGTTTCTCTGAGCCTTATTCATAGCCGAGGGATGTAGCGGTGCTGAGGATGCAGCAGCAGTCCCTGTTAAATCTGCAGTGGACCTTTCCTGGTGTTAGTGGACCCAGACATCTGTAGCGTGGCCCACATTATTTGTTCAGCATCTCTGCTTTGTCAATAAAGATAGTTGTATAATTAAGAACAGTATTTTGCAAGATTCAATAGTTGGAATTGTAAGAGTTCTTTCCCTGTGCCTTTCTCTGGGATTGTCATTCTGATGGAATCCAGAAAAGAACAAAACCCTGTTTTTAAACATTTACATCAAAAGGTGCAAAGTTATGGGCAAAGACACAACACATCCACATCAAATTAAATATTTTTCTTAATAAAATAAAATGGAAAACAACCACTTTTTGTACAGTATTCATTTACAATCCTTACGAACCACTTAATGTAAATGTATATTACTGTATTGTACATAGGCTGGTCATCTAGGTTAGTACCTGTAGACTTTCTATCACCATGGAGATAAAACAACACAATACATTAACTGAGTACATTGAGACATCAAGTGGTTTGTGGTTATGTGATGTGATGTTGTGATGTATTTCTATTTTTTTATGGATTATATTATGGATTTATTATGATGATGTGATGTATTTATATTTTTTATGGATTATATTATGGATTTATTATGATGATGTGATGTTGTGTTGTGATGATGTGGCTCAGTTGGTAGAGATTGCCAGGGTTGTGGGTTCCATTCCCATGTGGGACCAGTATGAAAATGTATACACTCACTACTGTAACTTGCTCTGGATAAGAGTGTTTAGTAACTTGGAAAAGGAATTAATAGACCGTTTCACATAGAAATAAGTTGCATTTGCAAAGTATTTAAAGAAACATATATCAAGCAAGTATTTTTATATCACACAAGTTATTATCAGATGAACTGTTTAGTACAGAAAATTATCAGACTTGGTAGTGCTGGTAAATGCTGGTAAACTCTCAAATATATTTAGTTTTTCAAAAATCGCAAAAGTAGTGCACTGGGCCTTTACTAGTCCTGTATTAGAGGACCAATATGTATTTTCTGCAGCACCCCACCATCAAACGACTTCCCTTATGCATTTGTTCACTTTAATTTAAATGCCATGATGTGTTTGAAATCAGAGCGTCAATTGTTTTTTACGTTTTTCCTTGCATTGATCATGATATGTGGTTGTTTTAGCTACTTTAGTTGAATGCACCGATTGACACTCTGAAAAAGAATGTCTGCTGCAGTAAATTACTAAATGTGAATGTGTAGAGATTTGATTTGACCTCCCATGGCCTCTCTCTCTCTCTCTCTCTCTCTCTCTCTCTCTCTCTCTCTCTCTCTCTCTCTCTCTCTCTCTCTTTCAGTCCGTCTCCATGACAGTATATCAGAGGAAGGATTCCACTACCTCCTGTTTGACTTGTAAGTTATTTATCTCCTGCACCTCTTTAAACCCTTTTCATCCCTCTATCCTCTCATACAATACATACCACTCTTCTCCCTTTTACCCGAGGTTCAGCCCGTTAGCCATACTAGCTTTAGTTTCCATGGTAACGACTGGGACGGGGATGAGAGAGAGAGAGAGAGAGAGAGAGAGAGGAGGGTTGACAGGGGTCCTGGTGTAGCGAGCCGGAGCGAGAGGTGCTCCCCCCCCCCCCCCCCACTGAGCAGAATTCAGATGAGCTGCTCTCTTGATTGGCTAATGAGCTCGTCTCTGATTGGTTTGCAGGGTGACTGGAGGGGAGTTGTTTGAGGACATCGTAGCCAGAGAGTACTACAGTGAGGCTGACGCCAGGTAAGAAATACATCTGTCTGTCTACCTCTGTCAACCTGGCTGACAACTACATTTACATGGCCAAAAGTATATGCACACCCCTTCAAATGAGTGGATTCAGGTATTTCAGCCACACCCGTTGCTGACAGGTGTATATAATACAGCACACAGCCATGCAATCTCCATAGACAAACATTGGCAGTAGAATAGCCAGTACTGAAGAGCTCAGTGCCTTTCAACGTGTCACCGTCATAGGATGCCACCTATCCAACAAGTCAGTTTGTCAAATTTTCTGCCCTGCAAGAGCTGCCCCCGGTCAACTGAAAGTGCTGTTATTGTGAAGTGGGAACATCTAGGACCAGAAATGGCTCAGCCGCAAAGTGGTAGGCCACACAAGGTTAAGGAACAGGACCATGGAGTGTTGATTCAGCGCGTAAAAATTGTCTGTCCTCGTTTGCAACACTCACTACCGAGGTCCAAACTGTCTCTGGAACGTCAGCACAAGAGCAGCCGCACACAAGCCTAAGATCACCATTCCCATTGCCAAGCGTCGGCTGGAGTGGTGTAAAGCTCATCGCCATTGGACTCTGAAGCAATGGAAATGCGTTCTCTGGAGTGATGAATCACGCATCACCATCTGGCAGTCCAACGGACAAATCTGGGTTTGGCGGATGCCAGTTGAACGCTACCTGCCCCAATGCATAGTGCCAACTGTTAAGTGCCCGACCTCACTAATGCTCTTGTGGCTGAATGGAAGCAAGTCCCAGCAGCAATGTTCCATCATCTAGTGGAAGCCTTCCCAGAAGAGTGGAGGCTGTTATAGCAGCAAAGGGGGGACCAACTCCATATTAAGGCCCATGATTTTGGAATGAGATATTCGACGAGCAGGTATCCACATACTTTTGGCCATGCAGTGTACATCTTTATACCTCTACCTGGCTGACAAATACATCTCTCTATCTGTCTACCTGGCTCAAAAATACATCTCTCTGTCTACCTATCTGTCTACCTCTCTCTCTCTCTCTCTCTCTCTCTCTCTCTCTCTCTCTCTCTCTCTCTCTGTGTTTTCCTCCATTTCTTTTTCTGTTTTCCCCTCTCCTCTATGTCTGTCTGTTCCATGTTTCCTGTCTCTTCTGTCCTCTATTTCTCTCTCTGTTCCATGTTTCCTGTCTCTTCTGTCCTTTTATTCTCTCTCCTTTCTGTCTCACTTTCTCCCTCCATCTCCCTTTCTTGTTCTCCTTTTGCTTCTTCCATCCGGACCCTTTCTTTCTCTTTCTCGTTCTTTCCCTAGCTTTCTCTCTCTCTTGCTTGCTTGTGCTCTCTCCTTCACACTTGGGTCGTTCCATGTTATTTCATCAAGCCATGACACCCACCATCTCAGATTGTTCTGATATCGTTGCTGTACTTCGAAACAGATAAGATTAGCATTCCTGCAGAATTATTTTGTTGAAAAAGAATTGATCTCTGAGAAATAAAGCTAATTCATTACACTCAATAATAATATTCAATAAATATAGTACATAACATCCGATCTGGACCCCAAACAATTCTAACAATGAATTAGACATGAGGATTCCAAAGAATGGTCAAAAGCCTCCCACGGACCCCCACACCACACGCCAATCCCACCCCAACAATGAGTGTACAGTATCAGTTCTCTGTGTCTGACAAGTAGTATGGAACTGCGGCTTTGAGTATTGTTTCTTCATCCTATGTAAATAAATCTGAATTTGGTGATGTTTTTTCCCCCCCAGTTCAGAGAAATTAGTCATTTAAGTTCTTATGTTTATGTCCCATTCTACACCCTGATATTACCAGGTTCTGACCACTAAATGGTGCTGTTCCTGCTATAAGGTGATTTTCATTTTATCCCCCCACACTCAATGTTAAAGTTCTTCAAAGTTACAAAATTACATTTTGGTTTACTTACCCTGTAAGCAGTCTATGGACAAGTTATGACAGCAAGCCATGCTTTGGTTTTGTTTACCTAGCCACTGTTTAAAATGTTAATTTTTAGCATTTGTAGTTTTTCTACATTTTGTTACTTAACAGTTTTCAGTTTTTATAAATTCATAACTCTCCATATTATAGCAATTTCTGTCCAGAAGGTAAAGGCTTGCTGTCGCACAAGGTTAGCAGCAAAATTTTGCGACAGAATGTCTAGCTGTGCCGCTAGAGATTCTGGGTTCGAGTCCAGAATCGGTCGCCAGGTGTTTCTTCCGACACATTGGTGTGACTGGCTTCCGGGTTAGGTGGGCATTGTGTCAAGAAGCAGTGCGGCTTGGTTGGGTTGTGTTTCGGGGACGCGCGACTCTCGACCTTCGCCTCTCCCGAGTCCGTACGGGAGTTGCAGCGATGAGACAAGACTGTAACTACCAATTGGATACCACGAAATTGGGGAGAAAAAGGGGGTAATTATTATTCATATTTTTTATAATAAAAAATAAATACATTTCCTCATCAATCTACACACAATACCCCATAATGACATTTTTTTAAAATGTATAATTAAAAAAAAAAAAAATAATACCTTATTTACATAAGTATTCAAACCCTTTTCTCTGCGGCTCTAAATTGAGCTCAGGTGCATCCTGTTTCCATTGATCATCCTTGAGATGTTACTACAACTTGATTAGAATCTACATTTGGTAAATTAAATTAATTGGACATGATTTGCAAAGGCACACACCTCTCTAGTTGACTGTGCATGTCAGAGCAAAAATCAAGCCATGAGGTTGAAGGAATTGAGCCATAGAGCTTCGAGACAGGATTGTGTCGAGGCACAGATCTAGGGAAGGGTAAAAAAAAGGTCTGCAGCATTGAAGGTCACCAAGAACACAGTGGCCTCCATCATTCTTAAATGGAAGAAGTTTGGAACCACCAAGACTCTTCCTAGAGCTGGCTGCCTGGCGAAACTGTGCAAATGGGGGAGAAGGACCTTGGTCAGGGAGGTGACCAAGAACCCGATGGTCACTCTGACAGAGCTTCAGAGTTCCTCTGTGGAGATGGGAGAACCTTCCAGAAGGACAGCCATCTCTGCCGGACTCCACCAATCAAGCCTTTATGGTAGAGTGGCCAGACGGAAGCCACTCCTCAGTAAAAAGCACATGACAGCCCGCTTGGAGTTTGCCAAAAATAACCTAAAGGACTCTCAGACCATGAAAAAAAAATTATCTGGTCTGATGAAACCAAGATTGAATTCTTTGGCCTGAATTACAAGCATCATGTCTGGAAGAAACCTGGCACCATCCCTACGGTGAAGCATGGTGGTGGCAGCATCATGCTGTGGCAATGTTTTTCAGCGGCAGGGACTGGGAGACTAGTCAGGATCGAGGGAAAGATGAACAAAGCAAAGTACAGAGAGATCCTTGATGAAATCCTGCTACAGAGTGCTCAGGACCTCAGACAGGGGCCAAAGGTTAACCTTCCAACAGAACAATGACCCTAATCACACAGACAAGACAACGCAGGAGGGGCCTCGGGACAAGTCTCTGAATGTCCTTGAGTGGCCCAGCCAGAGCCCAGACTTGATCCCGATCGAACATCTCTGGAGAGACCTGAAAATAGCTGTTCAGTGATGCTCCCCATCCAACCTGACAGAAGTTGAGAGGATCTGCCGAGAATACTGGGAGAAACTCCCCAAATACAGTTGTGCTAAGCTTGTAGCATCATACCCAAGAAGTCTCGTGCTTGTAATTGCTGCCAAAGGTGCTTCAACAAAGTACTGAGTAAAGAGTCTGAATACTCATGTAAATGTAATATTTCAGTGTTTTATTTTTTATACATTAGGAAACATTTCTAAAATACTGATTTTGCTTTGTCATTATGGGGTATAGCGTGTAGCTTGATGAGGGAAAAAACATTTTAATCAATTTTAGAATAAGGCTGTAACGTAACAAAATGTGGGAAAAATATAGGGGTCTGAATACTTTCCGAATGCGCTGTATATATATATATATATATATATATATATACACATACACCTGGTCATATATATATGTACATACATGCATACACACAGTGCCTTGAGAAAGTATTCACACCCCTTGACTTTTTCCACATTTTGTTGTGTTACAACCTGAATTTTAAACTGATTAAATTGAGATTTTGTGTCACTGGCCTACACACAATACCCCATAATGTCAAAGTGGAATTATGTTTTTGGACATTTTAACAAATTAATTAAACATTTAAAGATGAAATGTCTACAGTCAATAAATATTCAACCCCTTTGTTATGGCAAGTCACGTAATAAGTTAACAAGTCACGTAATAAGTTAACAAGTCACGTAATAAGTTAACAAGTCACGTAATAAGTTAACAAGTCACGTAATAAGTTAACAAGTCACGTAATAAGTTAACAAGTCACGTAATAACTTGCATGGACTCACTGTGTGGTTAACATGATTTTTTATAGACTACCTCATCTCTGTACCCCACACATACAATTATCTGTAAGGTCCCTCAGTTCAGCAGTTAATTTCAAACAGAGATTCAACCACAATCCATGGGCGACTTTTGACAATTTTTTGGGAATCTTCATGTCTTACTCATTGTTAGAATTTTTGGGCTTCCAAATCAGATGTTATGTACTGTATTTATTGAATATTAGAGCGACAGGTCAGGGCGGGATGGGGCAGAGTGGGGCAGTGCGGGCAGGGCCGGGTGGGGCAGGGTGGGGCAGAGTGGGGAGAGGCAGGGTGGGGCGAGGCAGAGTGGGGCGAGGCAGGGTGGGGCGAGGCAGGGCAGGGTGGGGTGAGGCAGAGTGGGGTGGGGCAGGGCAGGGCGAGGCAGAGTGGGGCGAGGCAGGTTGGGGCGAGGCAGGGCAGGGTGGGGTGAGGCAGAGTGGGGTGGGGCAGGGTGGGGCGAGGCAGAGTGGGGCGAGGCAGGGTGGGGCGAGGCAGAGTGGGGCGAGGCAGGGTGGGGCGAGGCAGGGCAGGGTGGGGTGAGGCAGAGTGGGGTGGGGCAGGGTGGGGCGAGGCAGGGTGGGGCGAGGTAGGGTGGGGCGGGGCAGGGCGGGGTGAGGTGAGGCAGAGTGGGGTGGGGCAGGGTAGGGCGAGGCAGAGTGGAGTGGGGCAGGGTGGGGTGGGGCAGAGTGGGGTGGGGCAGGGTGGGGTGGGGCACGGTGGGGTGAGACAGTGTGGAGTGAGGCAGAGTGGAGTGGGGCAGGGTGGGGTGGGGCAGAGTGGGGCGAGGCAGGGTGGGGCGAGGCAGGGCGGGTGGGGTGAGGCAGAGTGGGGTGGGGCAGGGTGGGGTGAGGCAGGGTGGGGCGAGGCAGGGTGGGGCGAGGCAGGGTGGGGCGGGGCAGGGCGGGGTGAGGTGAGGCAGAGTGGGATGGGGCAGGGTAGGGCGAGGCAGAGTGGGGCGAGTCAGGGCAGGGTGGGGTGAGGCAGAGTGGGGTGGGGCAGGGTGGGGCGAGGCAGAGTGGGGCGAGGCAGGGTGGGGCGAGGCAGAGTGGGGCGAGGCAGGGTGGGGCGAGGCAGGGCAGGGTGGGGTGAGGCAGAGTGGGGTGGGGCAGGGTGGGGCGAGGCAGGGTGGGGCGAGGCAGGGTGGGGTGGGGCAGGGCGGGGTGAGGCAGAGTGGAGTAGAGCAGGGTGGGGTGAGACAGAGTGGAGTGGGGCAGGGTGGGGTGGGGCAGAGTGGGGTGGGGCAGGGTGGGGTGGGGCAGGGTGGGGTGAGACAGAGTGGAGTGAGGCAGAGTGGAGTGGGGCAGGGTGGGGTGGGGCAGAGTGGGGCGAGGCAGGGTGGGGTGAGGTCACTGCCTTCTCTCTCCACTGAGTGTGTTCAGCTTCTTTCACTCCTGATATTACAACACACTGGTTAATCTGGACGGGGAAGAGAGGTGAGTGTGTGTGTGTGTGGGTGTGTGTGTGTGTGTGTGTGTGTGTGTGTGTGTGTGTGTGTGTGTGTGTGTGTGTGTGTGTGTGTGTGTGGACAGGTAAGAAAGGTGTGTGTTTGTGTGTGGACGGGTTAGAAAGGTGTGTGTTTGTGTGTGTGTGTGTGGACGGGTAAGAAAGGTGTGTGTTTGTGTGTGTGGACGGGTTAGAAAGGTGTGTGTTTGTGTGTGTGTGTGTGGACGGGTAAGAAAGGTGTGTGTTTGTGTGTGTGTGTGTGGACAGGTAAGAAAGGTGTGTGTTTGTGTGTGTGTGTGTGGACGGGTAAGAAAGGTGTGTGTTTGTGTGTGTGTGTGTGTGGACGGGTAAGAAAGGTGTGTGTTTGTGTGTGAAAGTTGGGGTGTCTGTTAAAGGCAGGTGTCTGTACTGTAAATGAAGGCATGTGTCTGTACTGGACTGTACATTATACTGTAAATGGAGGCAGGTGTCTGTACTGTAAATGAAGGCAGGTGTCTGTACTGGACTGTAAATTATACTGTAAATGAAGACTTGTCTGTACTGGACTGTAAATTGTACTGTAAATGGAGACAGGTGTCTGTACTGTACTGTAAATTGTGCTGCAAATTAAGGCAGGTGTCTGTACTGTAATTCATACTGTAAATAAAGGCAGGTGACTGTACTGTAAATGATATTGTAAATGCAGGCATGTGTCTGTACTGTACTGTAAATTATACTGCAAATGAAGGCAGGTGTCTGTACTGTACTGTAATTGATACTGTAAATAAAGGCAGGTGTCTGTACTGTACTGTAGTTGATACTGTAAATGAAGGCAGGTGTCTGTACTGTACTGTAATTGATACTGTAAATAAAGGCAGGTGTCTGTACTGTACTGTAATTGATACTGTAAATGAAAGCATGTGTCTGTACTGTACTGTAGTTGATACTGTAAATGAAGGCAGGTGTCTGTACTGCACTGTAATTGATACTGTAAATAAAGGCAGGTGTCTGTACTTTACTGTAATTGATACTGTAAATGAAGGCAGGGGTCTGTACTGTACTGTAATTGATACTGTAAATGAAGGCAGGTGTCTGTACTGTACAATAAATTATACTGTAAGTGAAGGCATGTGTCTGTACTGTAAACGATACTGTAAATGAAGGCAGGTGTCTGTACTGTACTGTAAATGTGCTGTACTGTATTTGAGAGAACACAAGTCTCTGAATTGTACTGTTGTGTGTGTGTGTGTCTCTGTGTTGGTGTGTGTGTGCGTGTCTCTGTGTGTGTGTGTGTCTCTCTCTCTCTGTGTGCTTGTGTGTGTATGTGTGTGTGTGTGTGTGTGTGTGTTTGTGTGTGTGTGTGTGTGTGTGTGTGTGTGTGTGTGTGTGTGTGTGTGTGTCAGTCAGTCAGTCATCCAGGTCAGCCCTGCTTTCTTTTTCATAGGAGACCAGCAATAAGTGGACCTTTAATTAGCTGACATAATTAGTCACACACTCAGATCATTTGTTTTAATAGCTTCAAATGTTTTGTTGCCGTGACAAAACACATATGTAGAACAGGATCTAAAGTGTTTTCTGTTATTAAACACAAGATACATGTTTTCCACATTAATAGCCATGTGGAAAAGCCTTTTGGGAGCCCTAAGCCCTCCACCTCGCAGCAAACCATTTTAATGGCTCTCCTCTTGAGAGAAAAATGTTTTAAAGCATGTTTTCTGCAATTCTACACATTGTGTAATGACTTATGCCATGTTAATATGATTTCTGTGTGAAAATGACTAATGAAATCACTTTCCCCGTCGGTATTTGGCCATGATTACTACAAGTCGCATATGTCGCATACGCCTGAAACCGTCCCTGTTGATAGCTCAATGCTCAGCATAATAACGTGAATACAATCAATATCCTGCTATTAGTCACAGTATATCCTGCTATTAGTCACATTATATCCTGCTATTAGTCACAGTATATCCTGCTATTAGTCACAGTATATCCTGCTATTAGTCACATTATATCCTGCTATTAGTCACATTATATCCTGCTATTAGTCACAGTATATCCTGCTATTAGTCACATTATATCCTGCTATTAGTCACATTATATCCTGCTGTTAGTCACAGTATATCCTGCTATTAGTCACATTATATCCTGCTATTAGTCACAGTATATCCTGCTATTAGTCACATTATATCCTGCTATTAGTCACATTATATCCTGCTGTTAGTCACAGTATAGCCTGCTATTAGTCACATTATATCCTGCTATTAGTCACAGTATATCCTGCTATTAGTCACATTATATCCTGCTATTAGTCACAGTATATCCTGCTATTAGTCACATTATATCCTGCTATTAGTCACATCATATCCTGCTATTAGTCACATTATATCCTGCTATTAGTCACAGTATATCCTGCTATTAGTCACATTATATCCTGCTATTAGTCACAGTATATCCTGCTATTAGTCACAGTATATCCTGCTATTAGTCACAGTATATCCTGCTATTAGTCACATCATATCCTGCTATTAGTCACAGTATATCCTGCTATTAGTCACAGTATATCCTGCTATTAGTCACAGTATATCCTGCTATTAGTGACAGTATATCCTGCTATTAGTCACAGTATATCCTGCTATTAGTCACAGTATATCCTGCTATGAGTCACATTATATCCTGCTATTAGTCACATTATATCCTGCTATTAGTCACAGAATATCCTGCTATTAGTCACAGTATATCCTGCTATTAGTCACAGTATATCCTGCTATTAGTCACAGTATATCCTGCTATTAGTCACATCATATCCTGCTATTAGTCACAGTATATCCTGCTATTAGTCACAGTATATCCTGCTATTAGTCACATCATATCCTGCTATTAGTCACATTATATCCTGCTATTAGTCACAGTATATCCTGCTATTAGTCACAGTATATCCTGCTATTAGTGACAGTATATCCTGCTATTAGTCACAGTATATCCTGCTATTAGTCACATTATATCCTTCTATTAGTCACATCATATCCTGCTATTAGTCACAGTATATCCTGCTATTAGTCACAGTATATCCTGCTATTAGTCACAGTATATCCTGCTATTAGTCACATCATATCCTGCTATTAGTCACAGTATATCCTGCTATTAGTCACAGTATATCCTGCTATTAGTCACAGTATATCCTGCTATTAGTCACATTATATCCTGCTATTAGTCACAGTATATCCTGATGTTAGTCACATTATATCCTGCTATTAGTCACAGTATATCCTGCTATTAGTCACAGTATATCCTGTTATTAGTCACAGTATATCCTGCTATTAGTCACATCATATCCTGCTATTAGTCACAGTATATCCTGCTATTAGTCACAGTATATCCTGCTATTAGTCACAGTATATCCTGCTATTAGTCACAGTATATCCTGCTATTAGTCACATCATATCCTGCTATTAGTCACAGTATATCCTGCTATTAGTCACAGTATATCCTGCTATTAGTCACAGTATATCCTGCTATTAGTGACAGTATATCCTGCTATTAGTCACAGTATATCCTGCTATTAGTCACAGTATATCCTGCTATGAGTCACATTATATCCTGCTATTAGTCACATTATATCCTGCTATTAGTCACAGAATATCCTGCTATTAGTCACAGTATATCCTGCTATTAGTCACAGTATATCCTGCTATTAGTCACAGTATATCCTGCTATTAGTCACATCATATCCTGCTATTAGTCACAGTATATCCTGCTATTAGTCACAGTATATCCTGCTATTAGTCACATCATATCCTGCTATTAGTCACATTATATCCTGCTATTAGTCACAGTATATCCTGCTATTAGTCACAGTATATCCTGCTATTAGTGACAGTATATCCTGCTATTAGTCACAGTATATCCTGCTATTAGTCACATTATATCCTTCTATTAGTCACATCATATCCTGCTATTAGTCACAGTATATCCTGCTATTAGTCACAGTATATCCTGCTATTAGTCACAGTATATCCTGCTATTAGTCACATCATATCCTGCTATTAGTCACAGTATATCCTGCTATTAGTCACAGTATATCCTGCTATTAGTCACAGTATATCCTGCTATTAGTCACATTATATCCTGCTATTAGTCACAGTATATCCTGATGTTAGTCACATTATATCCTGCTATTAGTCACAGTATATCCTGCTATTAGTCACAGTATATCCTGTTATTAGTCACAGTATATCCTGCTATTAGTCACATTATATCCTACTATTAGTCACATTATATCCTGCTATTAGTCACATTATATCCTGCTATTAGTCACAGTATATCCTGCTATTAGTCACAGTATATCCTGATATTAGTCACATTATATCCTGCTATTAGTCACAGTATATCCTGCTATTAGTCACAGTATATCCTGCTGTTAGTCACATTATATCCTGCTATTAGTCACAGTATATCCTGCTATTAGTCACAGTATATCCTGCTATTAGTCACATTATATCCTGCTATTAGTCACAGTATATCCTGATGTTAGTCACAGTATATCCTGCTATTAGTCACAGTATATCCTGCTATTAGTCACAGTATATCCTGCTGTTAGTCACGTTATATCCTGCTGTTAGTCACAGTATATCCTGCTGTTAGTCACAGTATATCATGCTATTAGTCACAGTATATCCTGCTATTAGTCACAGTATATCCTGATATTAGTCACAGTATATTCGGCTATTAGTCACATTATATCCTGCTATTAGTCACAGTATATCCTGTTATTAGTCACAGTATATCCTGCTATTAGTCACATTATATCATGCTATTAGTCACATTATATCCTGCTATTAGTCACAGTATATCCTGCTATTAGTCACAGTATATCCTGCTATTAGTCACAGTATATCCTGCTATTAGTCACAGTATATCCTGCTATTAGTCACAGTATATCCTGCTATTAGTCACAGTATATCCTGCTATTAGTCACATTATATCCTGCTATTAGTCACATTATATCCTGCTATTAGTCACAGTATATCCTGCTATTAGTCACAGTATATCCTGCTATTAGTCACATTATATCCTGCTATTAGTCACATTATATCCTGCTATTAGTCACATTATATCCTGTTCTTAGTCACAGTATATCCTGCTATTAGTCACAGTATATCCTGCTATTAGTCACAGTATATCCTGCTATTAGTCACATCATATCCTGCTATTAGTCACATTATATCCTGCTATTAGTCACAGTATATCCTGCTATTAGTCACATTATATCCTGCTATTAGTCACAGTATATCCTGCTATTAGTCACATTATATCCTGCTATTAGTCACAGTATATCCTGCTATTAGTCACATTATATCCTGCTATTAGTCACATCATATCCTGCTATTAGTCACAGTATATCCTGCTATTAGTCACATTATATCCTGTTCTTAGTCACATTATATCCTGCTATTAGTCACATTATATCCTGCTATTAGTCACAGTATATCCTGCTATTAGTCACATCATATCCTGCTATTAGTCACAGTATATCCTGCTATTAGTCACATTATATCCTGCTATTAGTCACATCATATCCTGCTATTAGTCACATTATATCCTGCTATTAGTCACAGTATATCCTGCTATTAGTCACATTATATCCTGCTATTAGTCACAGTATATCCTGCTATTAGTCACATTATATCCTGCTGTTAGTCACTGTATATCCAGCTATTAGTCACATTATATCCTGCTATTAGTCACATTATATCCTGCTGTTAGTCACATTATATCCTGCTATTAGTCACAGTATATCCTGCTGTTAGTCACAGTATATCCTGCTATTAGTCACAGTATATCCTGCTATTAGTCACATTATATCCTGCTGTTAGTCACAGTATATCCTGCTATTAGTCACATTATATCCTGCTATTAGTCACATTATATCCTGCTATTAGTCACATTATATCCTGCTATTAGTCACATGGAATCCCGCTATTAGTCACAGTATATCTTGCTTTTAGTCACAGTATATCCTGCTATTAGTCACAGTATATCCTTCTATTATTCACAGTATATCCTGATGTTAGTCACAGTATATCCTGCTTTTAGTCACAGTATATCCTGCTATTAGTCACAGTATATCCTGCTGTTAGTCACGTTATATCCTGCTGTTAGTCACAGTATATCATGCTGTTAGTCACATTATATCCTGCTGTTAGTCACAGTATATCCTGCTGTTAGTCACAGTATATCATGCTGTTAGTCACAGTATATCCTGCGATTAGTCACATTATATCCCGCTATTAGTCACAGTATATCTTGCTTTTAGTCACAGTATATCCTGCTATTAGTCACAGTATATCCTTCTATTATTCACAGTATATCCTGCTATTAGTCACAGTATATACTGCTATTAGTCACAGTATATCCTGCTATTAGTCACATTATATCCTGCTATTAGTCACAGTATATCCTGATGTTAGTCACAGTATATCCTGCTATTAGTCACAGTATATCCTGCTATTAGTCACATTATATCCTGCTATTAGTCACAGTATATCCTGATGTTAGTCACAGTATATCCTGCTTTTAGTCACAGTACATCCTGCTATTAGTCACAGTATATCCTGCTGTTAGTCACGTTATATCCTGCTGTTAGTCACAGTATATCCTGCTGTTAGTCACAGTATATCATGCTGTTAGTCACATTATATCCTGCTGTTAGTCACAGTATATCCTGCTGTTAGTCACAGTATATCATGCTGTTAGTCACAGTATATCCTGCTATTAGTCACATTATATCCTGCTATTAGTCACATTATATCCTGTTCTTAGTCACAGTATATCCTGCTATTAGTCACAGTATATCCTGCTATTAGTCACAGTATATCCTGCTATTAGTCACATTATATCCTGCTATTAGTCACATTATATCCTGCTATTAGTCACAGTATATCCTGCTATTAGTCACATTATATCCTGCTATTAGTCACAGTATATCCTGCTATTAGTCACATTATATCCTGCTATTAGTCACAGTATATCCTGCTATTAGTCACATTATATCCTGCTATTAGTCACATTATATCCTGCTATTAGTCACAGTATATCCTGCTATTAGTCACATTATATCCTGTTCTTAGTCACATTATATCCTGCTATTAGTCACATTATATCCTGCTATTAGTCACAGTATATCCTGCTATTAGTCACATCATATCCCGCTATTAGTCACAGTATATCCTGCTATTAGTCACATCATATCCTGCTATTAGTCACATTATATCCTGCTATTAGTCACAGTATATCCTGCTATTAGTCACATTATATCCTGCTATTAGTCACAGTATATCCTGCTATTAGTCACATTATATCCTGCTGTTAGTCACATTATATCCTGCTTTTAGTCACAGTATATCCTGCTGTTAGTCACAGTATATCCTGCTATTAGTCACAGTATATCCTGCTATTAGTCACAGTATATCCTGCTGTTAGTCACATTATATCCTGCTATTAGTCACAGTATATCCTGCTATTAGTCACAGTATATCCTGCTATTAGTCACATTATATCCTGCTATTAGTCACAGTATATCCTGATGTTAGTCACAGTATATCCTGCTATTAGTCACAGTATATCCTGCTATTAGTCACAGTATATCCTGCTGTTAGTCACGTTATATCCTGCTGTTAGTCACAGTATATCCTGCTGTTAGTCACAGTATATCATGCTATTAGTCACAGTATATCCTGCTATTAGTCACAGTATATCCTGATATTAGTCACAGTATATTCGGCTATTAGTCACATTATATCCTGCTATTAGTCACAGTATATCCTGTTATTAGTCACAGTATATCCTGCTATTAGTCACATTATATCATGCTATTAGTCACATTATATCCTGCTATTAGTCACAGTATATCCTGCTATTAGTCACAGTATATCCTGTTATTAGTCACAGTATATCCTGCTATTAGTCACAGTATATCCTGCTATTAGTCACAGTATATCCTGCTATTAGTCACATTATATCCTGCTGTTAGTCACTGTATATCCAGCTATTAGTCACATTATATCCTGCTATTAGTCACATTATATCCTGCTGTTAGTCACATTATATCCTGCTATTAGTCACAGTATATCCTGCTGTTAGTCACAGTATATCCTGCTATTAGTCACAGTATATCCTGCTATTAGTCACATTATATCCTGCTGTTAGTCACAGTATATCCTGCTATTAGTCACATTATATCCTGCTATTAGTCACATTATATCCTGCTATTAGTCACATTATATCCTGCTATTAGTCACATGGAATCCCGCTATTAGTCACAGTATATCTTGCTTTTAGTCACAGTATATCCTGCTATTAGTCACAGTATATCCTTCTATTATTCACAGTATATCCTGATGTTAGTCACAGTATATCCTGCTTTTAGTCACAGTATATCCTGCTATTAGTCACAGTATATCCTGCTGTTAGTCACGTTATATCCTGCTGTTAGTCACAGTATATCATGCTGTTAGTCACATTATATCCTGCTGTTAGTCACAGTATATCCTGCTGTTAGTCACAGTATATCATGCTGTTAGTCACAGTATATCCTGCGATTAGTCACATTATATCCCGCTATTAGTCACAGTATATCTTGCTTTTAGTCACAGTATATCCTGCTATTAGTCACAGTATATCCTTCTATTATTCACAGTATATCCTGCTATTAGTCACAGTATATACTGCTATTAGTCACAGTATATCCTGCTATTAGTCACATTATATCCTGCTATTAGTCACAGTATATCCTGATGTTAGTCACAGTATATCCTGCTATTAGTCACAGTATATCCTGCTATTAGTCACATTATATCCTGCTATTAGTCACAGTATATCCTGATGTTAGTCACAGTATATCCTGCTTTTAGTCACAGTACATCCTGCTATTAGTCACAGTATATCCTGCTGTTAGTCACGTTATATCCTGCTGTTAGTCACAGTATATCCTGCTGTTAGTCACAGTATATCATGCTGTTAGTCACATTATATCCTGCTGTTAGTCACAGTATATCCTGCTGTTAGTCACAGTATATCATGCTGTTAGTCACAGTATATCCTGCTATTAGTCACATTATATCCTGCTATTAGTCACATTATATCCTGTTCTTAGTCACAGTATATCCTGCTATTAGTCACAGTATATCCTGCTATTAGTCACAGTATATCCTGCTATTAGTCACATCATATCCTGCTATTAGTCACATTATATCCTGCTATTAGTCACAGTATATCCTGCTATTAGTCACATTATATCCTGCTATTAGTCACAGTATATCCTGCTATTAGTCACATTATATCCTGCTATTAGTCACAGTATATCCTGCTATTAGTCACATTATATCCTGCTATTAGTCACATTATATCCTGCTATTAGTCACAGTATATCCTGCTATTAGTCACATTATATCCTGTTCTTAGTCACATTATATCCTGCTATTAGTCACATTATATCCTGCTATTAGTCACAGTATATCCTGCTATTAGTCACATCATATCCCGCTATTAGTCACAGTATATCCTGCTATTAGTCACATCATATCCTGCTATTAGTCACATTATATCCTGCTATTAGTCACAGTATATCCTGCTATTAGTCACATTATATCCTGCTATTAGTCACAGTATATCCTGCTATTAGTCACATTATATCCTGCTGTTAGTCACATTATATCCTGCTTTTAGTCACAGTATATCCTGCTGTTAGTCACAGTATATCCTGCTATTAGTCACAGTATATCCTGCTATTAGTCACAGTATATCCTGCTGTTAGTCACATTATATCCTGCTATTAGTCACAGTATATCCTGCTATTAGTCACAGTATATCCTGCTATTAGTCACATTATATCCTGCTATTAGTCACAGTATATCCTGATGTTAGTCACAGTATATCCTGCTATTAGTCACAGTATATCCTGCTATTAGTCACAGTATATCCTGCTGTTAGTCACGTTATATCCTGCTGTTAGTCACAGTATATCCTGCTGTTAGTCACAGTATATCATGCTATTAGTCACAGTATATCCTGCTATTAGTCACAGTATATCCTGATATTAGTCACAGTATATTCGGCTATTAGTCACATTATATCCTGCTATTAGTCACAGTATATCCTGTTATTAGTCACAGTATATCCTGCTATTAGTCACATTATATCATGCTATTAGTCACATTATATCCTGCTATTAGTCACAGTATATCCTGCTATTAGTCACAGTATATCCTGTTATTAGTCACAGTATATCCTGCTATTAGTCACAGTATATCCTGCTATTAGTCACAGTATATCCTGCTATTAGTCACAGTATATCCTGCTATTAGTCACAGTATATCCTGCTATTAGTCACATTATATCCTGCTATTAGTCACATTATTTCCTGCTATTAGTCACAGTATATCCTGCTATTAGTCACAGTATATCCTGCTATTAGTCACATTATATCCTGCTATTAGTCACATTATATCCTGCTATTAGTCACATTATATCCTGTTCTTAGTCACAGTATATCCTGCTATTAGTCACAGTATATCCTGCTATTAGTCACAGTATATCCTGCTATTAGTCACATCATATCCTGCTATTAGTCACATTATATCCTGCTATTAGTCACAGTATATCCTGCTATTAGTCACATTATATCCTGCTATTAGTCACAGTATATCCTGCTATTAGTCACATTATATCCTGCTATTAGTCACAGTATATCCTGCTATTAGTCACATTATATCCTGCTATTAGTCACATCATATCCTGCTATTAGTCACAGTATATCCTGCTATTAGTCACATTATATCCTGTTCTTAGTCACATTATATCCTGCTATTAGTCACATTATATCCTGCTATTAGTCACAGTATATCCTGCTATTAGTCACATCATATCCTGCTATTAGTCACAGTATATCCTGCTATTAGTCACATTATATCCTGCTATTAGTCACATCATATCCTGCTATTAGTCACATTATATCCTGCTATTAGTCACAGTATATCCTGCTATTAGTCACATTATATCCTGCTATTAGTCACAGTATATCCTGCTATTAGTCACATTATATCCTGCTGTTAGTCACTGTATATCCAGCTATTAGTCACATTATATCCTGCTATTAGTCACATTATATCCTGCTGTTAGTCACATTATATCCTGCTATTAGTCACAGTATATCCTGCTGTTAGTCACAGTATATCCTGCTATTAGTCACAGTATATCCTGCTATTAGTCACATTATATCCTGCTGTTAGTCACAGTATATCCTGCTATTAGTCACATTATATCCTGCTATTAGTCACATTATATCCTGCTATTAGTCACATTATATCCTGCTATTAGTCACATGGAATCCCGCTATTAGTCACAGTATATCTTGCTTTTAGTCACAGTATATCCTGCTATTAGTCACAGTATATCCTTCTATTATTCACAGTATATCCTGATGTTAGTCACAGTATATCCTGCTTTTAGTCACAGTATATCCTGCTATTAGTCACAGTATATCCTGCTGTTAGTCACGTTATATCCTGCTGTTAGTCACAGTATATCATGCTGTTAGTCACATTATATCCTGCTGTTAGTCACAGTATATCCTGCTGTTAGTCACAGTATATCATGCTGTTAGTCACAGTATATCCTGCGATTAGTCACATTATATCCCGCTATTAGTCACAGTATATCTTGCTTTTAGTCACAGTATATCCTGCTATTAGTCACAGTATATCCTTCTATTATTCACAGTATATCCTGCTATTAGTCACAGTATATACTGCTATTAGTCACAGTATATCCTGCTATTAGTCACATTATATCCTGCTATTAGTCACAGTATATCCTGATGTTAGTCACAGTATATCCTGCTATTAGTCACAGTATATCCTGCTATTAGTCACATTATATCCTGCTATTAGTCACAGTATATCCTGATGTTAGTCACAGTATATCCTGCTTTTAGTCACAGTACATCCTGCTATTAGTCACAGTATATCCTGCTGTTAGTCACGTTATATCCTGCTGTTAGTCACAGTATATCCTGCTGTTAGTCACAGTATATCATGCTGTTAGTCACATTATATCCTGCTGTTAGTCACAGTATATCCTGCTGTTAGTCACAGTATATCATGCTGTTAGTCACAGTATATCCTGCTATTAGTCACATTATATCCTGCTATTAGTCACATTATATCCTGTTCTTAGTCACAGTATATCCTGCTATTAGTCACAGTATATCCTGCTATTAGTCACAGTATATCCTGCTATTAGTCACATCATATCCTGCTATTAGTCACATTATATCCTGCTATTAGTCACAGTATATCCTGCTATTAGTCACATTATATCCTGCTATTAGTCACAGTATATCCTGCTATTAGTCACATTATATCCTGCTATTAGTCACAGTATATCCTGCTATTAGTCACATTATATCCTGCTATTAGTCACATTATATCCTGCTATTAGTCACAGTATATCCTGCTATTAGTCACATTATATCCTGTTCTTAGTCACATTATATCCTGCTATTAGTCACATTATATCCTGCTATTAGTCACAGTATATCCTGCTATTAGTCACATCATATCCCGCTATTAGTCACAGTATATCCTGCTATTAGTCACATCATATCCTGCTATTAGTCACATTATATCCTGCTATTAGTCACAGTATATCCTGCTATTAGTCACATTATATCCTGCTATTAGTCACAGTATATCCTGCTATTAGTCACATTATATCCTGCTGTTAGTCACATTATATCCTGCTTTTAGTCACAGTATATCCTGCTGTTAGTCACAGTATATCCTGCTATTAGTCACAGTATATCCTGCTATTAGTCACATTATATCCTGCTGTTAGTCACAGTATATCCTGCTATTAGTCACATTATATCCTGCTATTAGTCACATTATATCCTGCTATTAGTCACATTATATCCTGCTATTAGTGACATGGAATCCCGCTATTAGTCACAGTATATCTTGCTTTTAATCACAGTATATCCTGCTATTAGTCACAGTATATCCTTCTATTATTCACAGTATATCCTGCTATTAGTCACAGTATATCCTGCTATTAGTCACAGTATATCCTGCTATTAGTCACATTATATCCTGCTATTAGTCACAGTATATCCTGATGTTAGTCACAGTATATCCTGCTATTAGTCACAGTATATCCTGCTATTAGTCACATTATATCCTGCTATTAGTCACAGTATATCCTGATGTTAGTCACAGTATATCCTGCTTTTAGTCACAGTATATCCTGCTATTAGTCACAGTATATCCTGCTGTTAGTCACGTTATATCCTGCTGTTAGTCACAGTATATCCTGCTGTTAGTCACAGTATATCATGCTGTTAGTCACATTATATCCTGCTGTTAGTCACAGTATATCCTGCTGTTAGTCACAGTATATCATGCTGTTAGTCACAGTATAACCAGTACATTGAACTCCTTCACTGCACAATACACACAGGGTAGAAAGGCACATTATCCTCTTCACTTCACTCACACTGCTATTTTTTCCATCCACAGGTTAGTTTAAATAACAGTTGCACATCGATCCACTGCTGTCCTCTATTTCTCTCTGTATCCCTTTCTTTCCTCTCTGCCTCGCTCACTTCCTCATGCCTGCTTTCTCTCTCTTACTCTTCTCCCTGTCACTCACTCTTTCTTCTTCACCGTCTCAGCTTCTGTCTTTTCTTTCTCTCTATCTTCCCTCTCTCTCTCTCTCTCTCTCTCTCTCTCTCTCTCTCTCTCTGTCCTCCTCCTGTCTCTCTCGCTCTCTCCTCTCTCTCTGTGTTCTGAGTTTGTCAGGCTGTGTCGTTGTTGGTAGTCTTGTGTCTCATCATGTTTAAAACGGTTTTGTCTCCTCACTCCTCACTGCATTTATTCACTTCCCCTCCTTCTTCCATTTCTCTCTCCATCTCCCTGTTCCTCCCATCTCTCACTCGTTCCTCCTCACTTTTCCTGTAACCTTCTGGCTCAAACATCTCTATCAACTCTTCTTCTTCTTCTCTCCTCCTTTCTGTCCATCAATTTGGGCATTCTTTTTTCACTTCCATCTCACATCATTATGTTCACCTGTCCACTTGTCTCCTCCACCTTCTTATCCTCTCTCCTTCCACCTTGCCCTCCCTCCATCTCTCCCTCCTCTCCTCTCCTTCTCTCTGTTTTGTCTTCACAGTCATTGTATCACTCAGATTCTAGACAGTGTTCATCACATTCACCAACATGACATAGTGCACAGGGACCTGAAGGTCAGTATGTCTAGAAACCAACTTCCCTCCGTTCTCTGACTGCCCCCCCACCCTCAACCCCTGCATTTCTGACTGCCCCCCCCACCCTCAACCCCTGCACCTTTGCCTGCACAACCCCTCCCCTGTCTCAGTCTGTCTATCTGTGTGTCCGTCGATCAGTTCGTCAGTTTGTCTGTTGCTCTGTCGAGTTTCTGTGTGTTTAAATGTTCTATACGGCACGATTATTCTATCGGAGGTTAATTTCTTCTTGTTGCGCTGATTCACTGACTGCCCCCCTGACTCCCACTCCCTCCCCAAAACTTTGACGACGCTCCAGCCCTCTCAAACAGGCGAGCAATACCTCAAGACTACATTAATATTAAACATTGTGCACCAGCTGTTATTGAAAAATAGACACCCACCCCTCGTCTTACCGGGTGTAGCTGTTTTGTCCTGCCGAGGCACTGAAAAACAACCAACTGTAGATTATCCGTGTCGTCCTTCAGACACAACTTGGTGAAACATAAGATATTACAGTTTTTAATGTCCCGTTGGTTGGATAGTCTCGAAAGTTGCTCATCCAGTTTATTCTCCAGTGATTGCACGTTGGCCAATATAGTGGATGGTAGAGGCGGGTTATCTACTCACCAACGAATTCTCACAAGGCACCCTGATCTCTGCCCCCTGTATTTCCTTATTTTCTTAATGCAAATGATGGGGATTTGGACCTTGTCTGAGAGCAACATTACATCCTTCCTGTCAGACTTATTAAAGAAAAAATCTTCATCCAGTTCGAGGTGAATAATTGCTGTTCTGAAAAGAAGCTCTTTACGGTCATAAGAGAAGGTAGTATCAACATTATGTACAAAATAAGTTACAAACAATGTGAAAAAACACACAAAATAGAACAATTGGTTAAGAGCCTGTAAAACGGCAACCATCCACTCCGGCGCCATTCTACCACATTCAGACCCTTTACTCAGTACTTTTGTTGAAGCACCTTTGGCAGCAATTATGGCCTCGAGTCTCCTTGGGCATGACTCTACAAGCTTGGCACACCTCTATTTGGGGAGTTTCTCCCATTCTTCTTTGCAGATCCTCTCAAGTTCTGTCAGGTTGGATGAGGAGCATCGCTGCACAGCTATTTTCAGGTTTCTCCAGAGATGTTCGATCGGGTTTAAGTCCGGGCTCTGGCTGGGTCACTCAAGGACATTCAGAGACTTGTCCCGAAGCCACTCCTGCACTGTCTTGGTTGTGTGCTTACATTCGTCGTCCTGTTGGAAGGTGAACCTTCGCCCCAGTCTGAGGTCCTGAGCGCTCTGGAGCAGGTTTTCATCAAGGATCTTTCTATACTTTGCTTCGCTCATCTTTCCCGCAATCCTGACTAGTCTCCCAGTCCCTGCCGCTGAAAAACATCCCCTCAGCATGATGCTGCCACCACCATGCTTCACCGTAGGGATGGTGCCAGGTTTCCTCCAGATGTTACGCTTGGCATTCAGGCTAAAGAGTTCAATCTTGGTTTCAGCAGACCAGAGAATCTTGTTTCTCATGGTCCGAGAGTTCTTTAGGTGCCTTTTGGCAAACTCCAAGCGGGCTGTCATGTGCCTTTTACTGAGGAGTGGCTTCCGTCTGGCCACTCTACCATAAAAGCCTGATTGGTTGAGTGCTGCAGAGATGGTTGTCTTTCTGGATGGTTCTCCATCTCCACAGAGGAACTCTAGAGCTCTGTTTGTGTGACCATCAGGTTCTTGGTCACCTCCATGACCAAAGCCTGTCTCCCCCGATTGCTCAGTTTGGCCGGGCGGCCAGCTCTAGGAAGAGTCTTGGTGTTGGCAAATTTCTTCCATTTAAGAAAGAAGGAGACCACTGTGTTCTTGGGGACCTTCAATGCTGCAGACATTTGTTGGTACCCTTCCCCAGATCTGTGCCTCAACACAATCCTCTCTGAGCTCTATGGACAATTCCTTCGACCTCATAGCTTAGTTTTTGCTCTGACATGCGCTGTCAACTGTGGGACATATAGACAGGTGTGTGCCTTTCCAAATCATGTCCAATCAATTGAATTTACCACAGGTGTACCCCAATCAAGTTGTAGAAACATCTCAAGGATGATCAATGGAAACAGGATGCACCTAAGCTCAATTTCAAGTCTCATAGCAAAGGGTCTGAATACTTACAGTACCAGTCAAAAGTTTGGACACACCTACTCATTTCAGGGTTTTTCTTAATTTTTTTTCTACGTTGTAGAATAATAGTGAAGACATCAAAACTATGAAATAACACATATAGAATCATGTAGTCACCAATAAAGTGATAAACAAATCAAAATATATTTTATATTTGAGATTCTTCAAATTAGCCACCCTTTGCCTTGATGACAGCTTTGCACACTCTTGGCATTCTCTCAACCAGCTTCATGAGGTAGTCACCTGGAATGCATTTCAATTTCATTTCATGAGGACCGCCACAGGAAAGGAAGACACTCTCTCCGCATGTGTGGTTCCCACCAGGGCTAGTAACCTAGCCGACTAGGTGAAAAATCTGTTGATATGCCCTTGAGCAAGGCACTTATTTAACCCTGATTGCTCCTGTAAGTCTCTCTGGATAAGAGCTTCTGATAAATGACTAACGTGTGAATGTATATTTCATAGACTGAAAAGTCAATATTCTATGACCTGTATATTTTGGACACAAATAAGGATTTACTGCGGTCACACACGTCTTCTGCAAATGTCAGTGTCAGATCAATATATTGCATTTAGTATATTAAAATAAGTACACCCCGTACACCTCTTTATTATTACCTGCTAAACTTATCATTATTAACTAATTATTAACTTACCTAGTAAAATATATATATATATTTGCCATTAGCTTGACAGACGGAGAACCACTGATTTATCCTTTTTACCCTCCCCTGTCCTGAAAAACACACAGGCTCTGTACCATGGTAGTAATAGTGCACAGACAATCCCCCAGCCAACCCAACATGCATGTGTATTCATGGCCTCTACCTATACTGTTTATCTGTCTCCTCCCCACAAAGATATATGCCAATCTGTGCATTGTCCAGACCTCATCATAACTACACCAGTCCAGACCCCATCATAACTACACCAGTCCAGACCTCATCATAACTATACCAGTCCAGACCTAATCACAACTATACCAGTCCAGACCTCATCATAACTACACCAGTCCAGTCCTCATCATAACTACACCAGTCCAGTCCTCATCATAACTATACCAGTCCAGACCTCATCATAACTATACCAGTCCAGTCCTCATCATAACTACACCAGTCCAGACCTCATCATAACTACACCAGTCCAGACCTCATCATAACTATACCAGTCCAGACCTCATCATAACTATACCAGTCCAGTCCTCATCATAACTACACCAGTCCAGACCTCATCATAACTACACCAGTCCAGACCTCATCATAACCATACCAGTCCAGACCTCATCATAACCATACCAGTCCAGTCCGTACTCTTCCTACTGTATCTGTGTAGTTTTTTCATCCATGTATTTTTAGCCCGTTGGTCATGTGGTCTGTGTCTGAAGAGACACAATGGTGCCAGGTAGTGTCAGCAGAAGGCTGGATAGGTACACAAGTAGGGATGCTGTTGGCCTTAAGATAATCTTTTAAATGTGTTGTTTTTAGCTGTGGATAGAAAGCCACACCCCTTACCACATCCTCTGCCCCCTACCTCCCCAAGTCCCCTCTACCTCCCCTAGTCCCCCCTCCCTCCCCTAGTCCCCCCTCCCTCCCCCTAGTCCCCTCTCCCCCTCCCCCCTAGTCCACTCCCTCCCCTAGTCCCCCCTCCCTCCCCCTAGTCCCCTCTCCCCCTCCCCCTAGTCCACCCCCTCCCCTAGTCCCCCCTCCCTCCCTTAGTCCCCCCTCCCTCCCCTAGTCCCCTCTCCCTCCCCTAGTCCCCCCTCCCTCCCCTAGTCCCCTCTCCCTCCCCTAGTCCCCCCTCCCTTCCCTAGTCCCCCCTCCCTCCCCTAGTCCCCTCTCCCTCCCCTAGTCCCCTCTACCTCCCCTAGTCCCCCCTCCCTCCCCTATGAACATTTAATGAAATGTTCATGAATTCTCATAACTTCTCAAATCATCTACATACATGTAATATTTCCTCCTCCTTTTTACTTGAATGTTGACTATTGATCTGACAGTGATTGGATGGGTGAAGACCAGCTATATGGTGGAAACTCCAGTCCAGGAGGCTCCACCATAATGCTCAAACCTATACTTTTCTTTAAGATCATTGGTCACCTAAATGAGAGGGAGGGAGCATTTTGCCCTTTGACCTTTCTCAAAATTGAGCCAGTGGAATCCATTGGCCCTCGATGGACATCTTTGTTACTTTGACAATGGATGGTTGTCATTGACAGGTTTTAACAGTTGACAATAAAGAGGACCTAGACAATACATGTGGAGCTCCAGGTGATGATATTCACCTAAAGTCACATAATACACACCTATTGGCTGTTCTACCACCAGGTTGTTGTCCTTTCGCTTGGCTAGGCCATGGGTTGGACAAGGCTGGTGACAGAAGACCCCCCTCCCCTTCGTCCTCCCCCCTACCTTCTTCCTCCCTCCTCTCCACTTCCTCCTTCCACCACCCGCTACCTTCCTCCTCCCCCCTCCCCATCCCCCTACCTTCATTCTCACTCTTCCTCGCTCCCCCTACCTCCCCCCCACCACTACCTCTACCCCTTACCCTACCCTCCTCCCTAGCCTGTGCATGGAATTGTAGCTATGCTGCTCAGACTAACATGCGCCCCCTGGTGTTTGCATGCAGTCATTGCATCCAGCAGATCGTGGAGGCGGTGCTACACTGCCATCAAATGGGCGTGGTGCATCGAGATCTAAAGGTGAGTAACAGGTCCCCGTGTCATCTGTTCAGTGTCCGTTCAGTGTCTGTTCAGTGTCTGTTCAGTGTCCGTTCAGTGTCTGTTCAGTGTCCGTTCAGTGTCCGTTCAGTGTCTGTTCAGTGTCCGTTCAGTGTCCGTTCAGTGTCCGTTCAGTGTCCGTTCAGTGTCCGTTCAGTGTCTGTTCAGTGTCCGTTCAGTGTCCGTTCAGTGTCCGTTCAGTGTCTGTTCAGTGTCCGTTCAGTGTCTGTTCAGTGTCCGTTCAGTGTCTGTTCAGTGTCCGTTCAGTGTCTGTTCAGTGTCCGTTCAATGTCTGTTCAGTGTCCGTTCAGTGTCCGTTCAGTGTCTGTTCAGTGTCCGTTCAGCGTCTGTTCAGTGTCCGTTCAGTGTCTGTTCAGTGTCTGTTCAGTGTCCGTTCAGTGTCTGTTCAGTGTCCGTTCAATGTCTGTTCAGTGTCCGTTCAGTGTCCGTTCAGTGTCCGTTCAGTGTCCGTTCAGTGTCTGTTCAGTGTCCGTTCAGCGTCTGTTCAGTGTCCGTTCAGTGTCCGTTCAGTGTCTGTTCAGTGTCCGTTCAATGTCTGTTCAGTGTCCGTTCAGTGTCCGTTCAGTGTCCGTTCAGTGTCCGTTCAGTGTCTGTTCAGTGTCCGTTCAGCGTCTGTTCAGTGTCCGTTCAGTGTCTGTTCAGTGTCCGTTCAGTGTCTGTTCAGTGTCCGTTCAGTGTCTGTTCAGTGTCCGTTCAATGTCTGTTCAGTGTCCGTTCAGTGTCCGTTCAGTGTCCGTTCAGTGTCCGTTCAGTGTCTGTTCAGTGTCCGTTCAGCGTCTGTTCAGTGTCCGTTCAATGTCTGTTCAGTGTCCGTTCAGTGTCTGTTCAGTGTCCGTTCAGTGTCTGTTCAGTGTCCGTTCAATGTCTGTTCAGTGTCCGTTCAGTGTCCGTTCAGTGTCCGTTCAGTGTCCGTTCAGTGTCCGTTCAGCGTGTGTGTGTCCAGTGTGTGTGTGTGTGTATCATCTGTGTGTGTATGTGTGTGTTGGGGGTGTGTGTCCTCTATATGCGTGTTAAGCGAAATTGTCCAACATCACTGTTTGTGGATAGATTATAGCTGTCTAGCACTGACTGTAAAATATAGTAACACCTCTCTAGAGAAGACTGTGCTGAGCTGTTCAGTAACTCTTTAGCCTGTCAGTCCTACCAAGTAGTTTCTAGTTAAAAAAACAACATCATTATTTCACCTTGTTTTAACCAGGTAGGCAAGTTGAGAAAAAGTTCCCATTTACAACTGCGACCTGGCCAAGATAAAGCAAAGCAATGCGACACAAACAACAACACAGAGTTACACATGGGATAAACAAACATACAGTCAATAATACAATAGAAAAAGTCTTAATACAGTGTGTGCAAATGAAGTAGGATAAGGGAGGTAAGGCAATAAATAGGCCATAGTGGCGAAATAATTACAATATAGCAATTAAACACTGTGTGATAGATGTGCAGAAGATGAATGTGCAAGTAGAGATACTGGGGTGCAAAGGAGCAAAATAAATAAATAACAGTATCGGGATGAGGTAGTTGGATGGGCTAATTACAGATGGGCTATGTACAGGTGCAGTGATCTGTGAGCTGCTCTGACAGCTGGTGCTTAAAGTTAGTGAGGGACATATGAGTCTCCAGCTTCAGTGATTTTTGCAGTTCGTTCCAGTCATTGGTAGCAGAGAACTGGAAGGAAAGGCGGCCAAAGGGGGAAGTGGCTTTCGGGGTGACCAGTGAAATATATCTGCTGGAGCGTGTGCTACGAGTGGGTACTGCTATGGTGACCAGTGAGCTGAGATAAGGTGGGACTTTACCTAGCAAAGACTTATAGATGACCTCGAGCCAATGGGTTTGGCGACGAATATGAAGTGAGGGCCAGCCAATGAGAGCACACAGGTCGCAGTGGTGGGTAGTATATGGGGCTTTGGTGACAAAACGGATGGCACTGTGATAGACTGCATCCAATTTGCTGAGTAGAGTGTTGGAGACTATTTTGTAAATGACATCGCCAAAGTCAAGGATTGGTAGGATAGTCAGTTTTACGAGGGTATGTTTGGCAGCATGAGTGAAGGATGCTTTGTTGCGAAATAGGGAGCCGATTCTAGATTTAATTTTGGATTGGAGATGATTAATGTGAGTCTGGAAGGAGAGTTTACAGTCTAACCAGACACCTAGGTATTTGTAGTTGTCCACATATTCTAAGTCAGAACCGTCCAGAGTAGTGATGCTGGACGGGTGGGCAGGTGCGGACAGAGATCGGTTGAAGAGCATGCATTTACTTTTACTTGCATTTAAGAGCAGTTGGAGGCCACGGAAGGAGAGTTGTATGGCATTGAAGCTCGTCTGGAAGTTAGTTAACACAGTGTCCAAAGAAGGGCCAGAAGTATACAGAATGGTGTCTTCTGCGTAGAGGTGGATCAGAGAATCACCAGCAGCAAGAGCGACATCATTGATGTATACAGAGAAGAGAGTCGGCCCGAGAATTTAACCCTGTGGCACCCCCATAGAGACTGCCAGAGGTCCGGACAACAGGCCCTCCGATTTAACACACTGAACTCTATCTGAGAAGTAGTTGGTGAACCAGGCGAGGCAGCCATTTGAGAATCCAAGGCTGTTGAGTCTGCCGATAAGAATGTGGTGATTGACAGAGTCAAAAGCCTTGGCCAGGTCGATGACTACAGCTGCACAGTATTGTCTCTTATCGATGGTGGTTATGACATCGTTTAGGACCTTGAGCGTGGCTGAGGTGCACCCATGACCATCTCGGGAACCAGATTGCATAGTGGAGAAGGTACTGTGGGATTCGAAATGATCGGTGATCTGTTTGTTAACTTGGCTTTGGAAGACCTTAGAAAGGCAGGGTAGGATAGATATAGGTCTGTAGCAGTTTGGGTCTAGAGTGTCTCCCCCTTTGAAGAGGGGGATGACCGCGGCAGCTTTCTAATCTTTGGGGATCTCAGACGATACGAAAGAGAGGTTGAACAGGCTAGTAATAGGGGTTGCAACAATTTTGGCAGATAATTTTAGAAAGAAAGGGTCCAGATTGTCTAGCCCTGCTGATTTGTAGCGGTCCAGATTTTGCAGCTCTTTCAGAACATCAGCTTTCTGGATTTGGGTGAAGGAGATCAGTCTCCTGTCTTCAGGTCAGAATCCTCTCCTACTGCAGCCTTATCTCTCTCTCTGCACCATGGGATCTGTCCAATACGATCTTTCACATATCTCTGATGGTGCCTTGCAAAATGCTGCTCCTCTATCTCTCTCCAGTTGTTGAAACAGCAACTATCCCCCTTTCCAAATGCAGTCCCTCTCTCACCTATCCTCTTGTTGAGACAGCACCTCTCCTAGTCTGGGGAGAATGCCAGTATGCATGCTTGTTATGCTATCTGACGGATGGGTCTTCAATGCTATGCTAGTCCTCTCTTGGAATAGAATTTGACCCCCTTGCTCCTCAGTTTAAACGGATTCTTCAGGAATTGGGCCCTTTACTTTATCAACTTCCACAGGGTCAGATGAACTCGTGGATACCATTTGCATGTCTGTGTTTAGTTGGAAGGAAGTTAGAGGTAGTTTTGTGAGCCAATGCTATGCTAGCAGATACCCATAGACCTCCGGTCATTGTGCTGATGCTAGTTAGCAATTGCGCTAGCCCTAGTTAGCAGCTTCCTTCAAACTGCACGCAGAGACATAAAAATTGTGCCCATTAACTAATCTGACTCTGGGGAAGTAGATTGCCAAAATCCCAAAGTATCCCTTTAAATTGCTTGTAAGATTGGTTGTAGTGTGTGCTGGATTAAAGTTAGCCCCTTGTCAATATGATTCCCAATATGATTCCCAAAATGGGTTCCCAAAGGGAATTGATTCTTTGCCACATCCAGTTTAAATTTTTCTCTATGGTGCTTCCAATTGAGTTTTATAGCTTTCTGAAAGAATGTATTTATAGGTCAGACGACAGAACCTTGTTCTAATCGGTCAGAGCCTCTTTTGCTGAGTGCTGTGATTGGATTGCAGCAGCAGTCCTGTCCTCTCTCCTATCGTGTGTGTGTGTGTGTGTGTTATACATGTTTTTATTACTGCTTGTTGTCTTGCATGATGCTGCGTGTGTGTTTTCAGTTCTCTAGACCAGGGTAACACCTCGTCAGACCCCAGCGCCGGCCTCGGCAACATTCCTCCTGTTTATCAGAACTGTTGTGGCTATTTCTTTATTTAGCCACACCTATCAGGTTACAGTCCTCAGCTCTGGGGCATTTCACACAATATGTCATAGTGATGGCTGAGGACAGCCTCGGAGAGGGTCTGAGAGGCGAAGAGATCACTCCAATAAAGTGGAGACAACCAGAGAGTTATGAATAATTGATTAGTGTGGAATAGACTTAGACGGTATCCAGATTGTCTTACCTTCATACCGACCTTGTAACATCCCGGGATATTCGTTAATACTGGCACTGAACACAAGGAGCGCTATTTTCAAACCCCACTGAGCCGCTGAGATCCGAAGGTTAGCAATGCTAACAAGTACATGTCAAATCCCATATGCTAACTAAATGCTAACAAGCGCATTGCAAACATTTTATACAGTCTCTGGCATAAATTGTTTGCAGGACAGACATCCCAGCTCACAAAGTTATACAAGTAACTCAAAAATGCTACACAGTTAGCTGCACGTATGAAACAAATATTAGATAGCAAGGCTCTTGATCCAGGAGGGGATTCTCGGCCGTTACCAAGCGAAGCTTGAATTTGCAAGAAGCTAAGCACTTAGTTAGATAGCTAACTAGCTACTAAATTAGCAAACCTAATGCACAACTGCAGAGCATTTAGCACATTTTATACAGTTAACTTAATAGTTACAAGATACCTAGCTGGCAAACATTTAGTTGTTAATTCCATATTGTAACTAGATCACCTGGAGAGTGCTGCACCACAGTGGCTCACAAGGCTCCGGTCTCACGTTGTTGTGTGCTTGTAAACAAACACCACGTGACTGGGGACTACGATAAGGTTCATCATGAAAAATTAGGTGACAGGTGAATTGAAGAACCTGACCTGCTTTAACCTCTAACGTATTGCTCAAGTCGACTGCAGGTATTTACTTAAAAGGTACCTCCAAATATTGAAATGATTAGAAATAATTTCTACGCTATTGACGGTATTGAAAAAACATCCCATGGCCATTTCCAAATACCCCCGGTATACAGTATATACGGTATACTGCCCAAGCCTAGTACGGAAAGCAGGTCTATGAAGATGTTCTGTTAGTATGCTACTTGTAATGTCCCAAAAACAGAGGAAATAGGCTACTGACTGGAAAGGACATTGTTGTCCGACTTCGACACAAGTTACTAGGTCATTTGAGGCTGACAGAGGGACTGAAATAACTCAACTGACATGAGACAAATGGAGACTTATTTATGAGTTGATTTGGTTGAAATATGACAGTATAAAACTCCAAATGGTAATATGGCTGAGATATTACGGAACTAGAGCCCAAATCCTGTAAGCCTCTCTCAGGACTTTGTCAGTCAGGGTAAATTACCTAACCCTGTCTCTGGTTTCACACTATGGTCGTCAGTCGCCTTAAATTGGAGTGCCCTTTCAATGGAGGTCTGTCTGCCTGCATCTCTGCCTGTCTGCGTCTCCTCTCTCTCTCTCTTCTCCACGTCCTCAGAAGAAATGTGAGCAGAGCCCAGTCTGGAATGCTGCAGCAGCTCCCACATCTCGCTCTCGCTCTCGCTCTCGCTCTCGCTCTCTCTTGGTCTCTCTCTCCGTCTCACTCTCTCACTCGCTTTCTCACTCTCTCTCACTCTCCCTCACCTAACTTATTTACCAACCAGCAGCTTGTGCTACACTGTGTGTGTATATGTGTGTGTGTTTACATGCGTGCATGCATGCGTTTGTGTGTGTGTAAGAAGGAAGGAAGGACCTGGATTTGTGCATTGCTGCACAGAGCTATGCAGAGACAAGCTGACTGTCTGCCTCTCTGTCTGTCTCTGTTTGTCTCTGTCTGTCTTTGACTGTCTGTCTGTCTTTGACTGTCTGTCTGTCTGTCTGTCTGTCTGTCTGTCTGTCTGTCTGTCTGTCTGTCTGTCTGTCTGTCTGCGCGTGGTGAATTTATATGTGTTTATGTGCGTGGCCTGGATATTGTATGCCTGTCCACCTATTCAGTGGAAGCTTGTGGTTAATCTGAATTCCACCCACAATCATAGCAGGGATTATCCTAACACTGCAGTGTTGGCAAGTTTGAACTTTCTCCTTACAAATGAGTAAACCCTGAATCATAGGCCTGAGAGAGTGATGACACCAAGGAAGGCTACTGCCTCAGGCTTATAGTCTCTCTCTCCTTCTCTCTTTTGCTGTATCTCTCCATTTCTCTCTCTTTAGCTCTTTTTTGTTCGCTTTCCCTCCCTTCTCGCTATCTCTCCCTTCTCGATATCTCTCCCTTCTCGCTATCTCTCCCTTCTCGCTATCTCTCCCTTCTCGCTATCTCTCCCTTCTCGCTATCTCTCCCTTCTCGCTATCTCTCCCTTCTCACTATCTCTCCCTTCTCACTATCTCTCCCTTCTCTCTCTCCCTCTCTCTTTTTATCTCTCTTCTCTCTCTTTAGCTGTCTCTCTTTCTTTCTCTCTCCCTCTCTTTCCCTTGCTCTCTATGTGAGAGGAGAGTTAGGGAGTGTGAGAGAAGAGGAAGGGAGGGAGAGAGGAGAGTAAGGAGAGAGGTAGAGCGAGGAGAAGGAAAGGGAGGAGAGAGAGCGAGCGATGGGTAGAAGAGAGGGAGAGAAGGAGAGGGTGGAAACTAAGGGAGTGATGAAGGAGGAGAGGGTGTGTAATAATGAAAGATAAAGAGGAAGACAGGCTGCAATGACAAGCTACTGCAATGACGAGCTACTGCAATGCAGGGGATTCACTGACACTGTTAACATGGTGTCAGAGTTTATACCTCACACCAGGGATCATCAACTAGATTCAGCCGAGGGACAATGTTTTTCTTCTTGAGTGGATGGTCAAGAAACTTAATTACAAATCATTTGTAGACTGGAAATAGATTGCAAGAAGCCCAAACAGATATGATATTTGACTAAAATACAGTCCCATATATAGTACGTTATCTCTCTATGTGTGTGAGCACTTTGGAGCTGATTTCCAAAATTAAAGTCACTTTGGAGCTGATTTGCTGGTGTTTTTACAGTCTTTTATGTCCAACAATACATTTTTGTAGTAATGTTTTTGCGCCGAAATATTGTGGGGGCAATAAAATCAACTGCGGGCCAAATTCAGTCCGTGGGCCGCCAGTTGGGGAACCCTGCCTTACACCCTTATAGGTGTGTCTGGGCCGAGGTACTGTAGATAGTTTTTATGTCGGAGAACTCAGGATACAAAGACGGAAAGAGAATTTGTGTTGATCTTATTTTTTTTATTTGTTTATTTCACCTTTATTTAACCAGGTAGGCAAGTTGAAAACAAGTTCTCATTTACAATTGTGACCTGGCCAAGATAAAGCAAAGCAGTTCGACAACATACAAAAACACAGAGTTACACATGGAGTAAAACAACATACAATCAATGATACAGTAGAAAAAATAAGACTATATACAATGTGAGTAAGTGATGTGAGATAAGGGAGGTAAAGGCAAAAAAGGCAAAAAATTATGGCATTAGCTAGGTGAAAGAAAAGTTACAGAAGCCCTTATTAGCACATTGGAGAGCTATGTAGAGCTATGTAGAGCTATGTGGAGCGATGTAGAGCTATGTATACTGAACAAAAATATAAATGCAGCATGCAACAATTTTTTTTTTTACTGAGTTAATGTAAGGAAATCAGTCAATTTAAATAAATTCATTAGGCCCTAATCTATGGATTTCACATGACTGGGAATACAGTTATGCATCTGTTGGGGCCAGAATCAGAAATCCAGTCAGTATCTGGTGGGACCACCATTTGCCTCCTTCACATAGAGTTGATCAGGCTGTTG
>NC_042965.1:39077558-39092558 GCF_901001165.1 Salmo trutta | reverse complement strand
GACTGATGTTGGGTGATTAGGCCTGGCTTGCAGTCAGCGCTCCAATTCATCCCAAAGGTGTTCGATGGGGTTGAGGTCAGGGCTCTGTGCAGGCCAGTCAAGTTCTTCCACACAGGTCTCGACAAACCATTTCCATATGGTCCTCGCTTTGTGCACAGGGGTATTGTCATGCTGAAACAGGAAAGGACCTTCCCTAAACTGATTCCACAGCATTGTCTAGAATGTTGTTGTCTGCTGTAGCGTTAAGATTTCCCTTCACTGGAACTAAGGGGCCTGAACCATTTAAAAACAGCCCCAGACCATTATTCCTCCACCAAACTTTACAGTTGGCACTATGCATTGGGGCAGGTAGAGTTCTCCTGGCATCAGCCAAACCCAGATTCGTCTGTCGGACTGCCAGATGGTGAAGCGCTTTCACTGCTCCAGAGTCCAATGGCGGTGAGCTTTACACCACTCCAGCCGATATTTGACATTGTGCATGGTGATCTTAGGCTTGTGCGTGGCCGCACGGCCATGGAAACCCATTTCATGAAGCTCCTGATAAACAGTTCTTGTGCTGACGCTGCTTCCAGAGGCAGTTTGGAACGCACTTTAGCACTCGGCGGTCCTGTTCTGTGAGCTTGTGTGGCCTACCACTTCGGGGCTGAGCTGTTGTTGCTCCTAGACGTTTCCACTTCACAATAACAGCACTTAATGTTGACCGGGGGCAGCTCTAGCAGGGCAGACATTTTGCGATCTGACTTGTTGGAAAAGTGCCATGCTCTGACAGTGCCACGTTGAAGGTCCCTGAGCTCTTCAGTACGGGCCATTATAATGTTTGTCTATGGAGATTGCATGGTTGTGTGAGCGGTTTTATACACCTGTCAGCAACGGGTGTGGTTGAAATACCCGAATCGACTAATTTGAAGGGGTGTCCACATACTTTTGTATATATAGTGTAAAAAGAGAATGTCAGTTCAAAGTTTTGCTCCTCTCAAACTTGATCTTAAAGTGTTGGTGATTAAGATTTATTTCCCAGCAGTCTCACGAGCCAAACCCTTCATCGACGGTCTTGGCTAGCCTACTTGATTGCAAAAAGAAAATAGCCTTCATTGAGAGGAGAGGAGGCTGTGCTTGTTTTTTATAAAATAAAACGAAATGGGGAAAAAACATTCGTTTTTTGTTTCTAAAAATGAAGTATACAGTCACCAAAACCACATTACTCTTGTTCAATGGACATATGGGCAGTGTTCATCACGGCTGGATAGGCTGTGTTTCCACTGTTATAATTCATGCCGTAACCAACCACATAACCACTAAAACCAGCTGTTGGTTGGTCTTAAAGATCCCTACCAATGCTGCCTGAAATTAGCACTTTGGATTACGTTTCTAAGGACACACGTCAAGTATTTCCACCTCTCCCATCAGAGCACAAGCTGATGTAAGACAGGTAAATCACAAATCATTGCACAACAGTTGGAAAATAGCAGAGCGCTGACTTTAACAGGTCAATTGAAAACGAACGTGTGTTTGACACAAGCGCCGTCCTTAAGGGCAGCCGAAAATAGAGCCCTTTATCTCAGTGAAGAGGGTGTCATAGTAACAGATAGTCAACTTTCACACCACGTTTATGAACACAGGTTTATGTGGAGGAACCAGGACATTTACGAAGACTGTTGAGCGTCAAGGCTTCAGCTGGCTGTAGTGTCTGCTTTCATTCCTGTTTCCCTGGTACTTAGTTTATTGATCATTCATTGTAACTGATCGGCCAGAGATTCCACTCACCTGGGACCTGTTCAGATGGAAGGTTGCCGATAGAAACGTATTGATTACAACTGAAATACTTCCCAATGATAGAGAACCACATAGACAAGTAGACAATCCAGAAGCCTAGAACCTGCTCAACCCGGAGTGTGTGTGTATGTGTGTATGTGTGTATGTGTGTGTGTGTGTGTGTGTGTGTGTGTGTGTGTATGTGTGTGTGTATGTGTGTGTGTGTGTGTGTGTGTGTGTGTGTGTGTGTGTGTGTGTGTGTATGTGTGTGTGTGTGTGTGTGTGTATGTGTGTGTGTGTGTGTGTGTGTGTGTGTGTGTGTGTGTGTGTGTGTGTGTGTGTGTGTGTGTGTAGTTCCCCTCTCCAGAGTGGGACACAGTCACTCCAGAGGCTAAGAACCTGATTAACCAGATGTTGACCATCAACCCTGCCAAGAGGATCACCGCCCAGGAGGCCCTCAAACACCCATGGGTCTGCGTAAGTACACACACACACACACACACACACACACACACACACACACACACACACACACACACACACACACACACACACACACACGTCAGATAGAGACAGATGGATACACACACACACACACACAACACACACACACACACACACACACACACACACACACACACACACACACACACACACACACACACACACACACACGTCAGATAGAGACAGATGGATACACACACACACACACACACACACACACACACACACACACACACACACACACACACACACACACACACACACGTCAGATAGAGACAGATGGATACACACACACACACACACACACACACACACACACACACACACACACACACACACACACACACACACACACACACACACACACACACACACACGTCAGTTAGAGACAGATGGATACACAAGCATGCAACCAAACAAACGTCTACAAACATCTCTACTAAAATGCACCTGACAGAGATAACATCCTCAGTGATCACAGAAAGCTTTCCAACTACTTTCCTCAATCTTTGACATGACTTTTTCCCTCTCGATATCTCTCACTCTCTTTTTGTCTCTCTCTCAGCAACGTTCTACAGTGGCGTCCATGATGCACAGACAGGAGACAGTGGAGTGCCTGAAGAAATTCAACGCCAGGAGGAAACTGAAGGTCTGTGGCTCACTCTGGGATTCTGTGTCTGTCTGTCTGTCTGTCTGTCTGTCTGTCTGTCTGTCTGTCTGTCTGTCTGTCTGTCTGTCTGTCTGTCTGTCAGGGGATTTTGTGTCTGTCTGTCAGGGGATTCTGTGTCTGTCTGTCAGGGGATTCTGTGTCTGTCTGTCTGTCTGTCTGTCTGTCTGTCTGTCTGTCTGTCTGTCTGTCTGTCAGGGGATTTTGTGTCTGTCTGTCAGTTGATTATGTGTCTGTCTGTCTGTCTGTCTGTCTGTCTGTCTGTCTGTCAGGGGATTCTGTGTCTGTCTGTCAGTTGATTATGTGTCTGTCTGTCTGTCTGTCTGTCTGTCTGTCTGTCTGTCTGTCTGTCTGTCTGTCTGTCTGTCTGTCTGTCTGTCTGTCTGTCTGTCTGTCTGTCTGTCTGTCTGTCTGTCTGTCTGTCTGTCTGTCTGTCTGTCAGGGGATTCTGTGTCTGTCTGTCTGTCAGGGGATTCTTTGTCTGTCTGTCTGTCAGGGGATTCTGTGTCTGTCTGTCTGTCAGGGGATTCTGTGTCTGTCTGTCAGTTGATTATGTGTCTGTCTGTCTGTCTGTCTGTCAGGGGATTCTGTGTCTGTCTGTCTGTCTGTCTGTCAGGGGATTCTGTGTCTGTCTGTCAGGGGATTCTGTGTCTGTCTGTCAGTTGATTCTGTGTCTGTCTGTCAGGGGATTCTGTGTCTGTCTGTCTGTCTGTCTGTCTGTCTGTCTGTCTGTCTGTCTGTCTGTCTGTCTGTCTGTCTGTCTGTCTGTCTGTCTGTCTGTCTGTCTGTCTGTGTCTGTCTGTCTGTCTGTCTGTCAGTTGATTCTGTGTCTGTCTGTCAGGGGATTCTGTGTCTGTCTGTCAGGGGATTCTGTGTCTGTCTGTCAGGGCTGACCTCCTCTCCTCTCTTCTTCTCTTCTCGTCTTCTCTCCTCTCTCAGGGGGCCGTTCTCACTGCTATGCTGGTTTCCCGGAACTTCTCTGGTAAGTGTTTCCGTCACCAGTCCCACACCTACAGTTAGACCCAGAGTCTCTAGCTTAAAGCTCTCACACAGCTCCTTAAACACCAGACGGACTTCAGATCAGTGTCGAGGCCTGCTTCCTCCGGCCTGCTTCCTCCTTCCTGAGGCCTGCTTCCTCCGGTGATAAGAGATGTCTGCAGTGTGTGGCATCTATTTGAAGACATGCTTTTGAAAGCTGTCAGGATGGTGGATACTTGTGATTTTGATGACAAGTTGAGTCCGGTAGAAAATGTGAACATTGTCTCCAGGAACCTATGCAACTCTTGTTTTATGTTATACAAGCAGCAGTGCTTGTCTCCAAAGGCGTGTTTGTGTCTACCAGTCTGGGTGGTTGGTGCTTCAGTCAACATGAGTCACTCTGTTCGTAACTGCAAATTATCAAATGATCTGAGGTGAACATCTACTCAAATAAAGCAAAACACTGCTGGCTGTATCCACACACACACCGGTCTGCCATGTCACCACTCCAACACCCTCATCTCCTCAGGAAGAGGAGCCAATATTAGAGTGAGGTCATCCAGGGATGAGTCACTGAAAAGAGAGGGATGAGAGAGAGAGAGAGAGAGACCAAGAGATAGGAGAGGGAGAGAGAGACAGAGAGAAAAGGATGGGTGAATGAGAGATGGATGAGAGCGCAAGGGAAGAGAGAGAAAAGCAGACAAGCGAGAGAGAGGGAGATAGTGGCAGGAGAGAGAGTAGGATGTGAAATAGAGAGATGAGAGAGGAGGAAGAGGAGAGATGGAGGTTTGGGGATAGAGGGAAGGAGGAAGAGGGCAGAAAAGAAAGGAAGATAAGAGAAGTTAACAGATATGGCTCGGAGAAGACATCTCTTTCTAACCCTCATGAACTGTTCCAGTTGGGTATTGGATCAATGAGGATGTGTGTGGAAGAACAGAACCTATATTTGTAGAACGTGTATTGTTCTTTGTGATATTGTGTTGGATTGTGTTTCTCTGTGTGTTTCTCTGTGTGTTATTAATCCTCTTCTCTTTTGGACTAATGAGCCATATCTGTTTCCTTCTCTTCCTTTCTTCTCTGCCCTCTTCCTCCTTCCCTCTATCCCCCAACCTCCGTCTCTATTCTTCCTCCTTCCCTCTATCCCCCAACCTCCATCTCTCCTCTTCCTCCTTCTCTCTATCCCCCAATCTCCGTCTCTCCTCTTCCTCCTTCTCTCTATCCCCCAACCTCCGTCTCTCCTCTTCCTCCTTCTCTCTATCCTCCAACCTCTGTCTCTCCTCTTCCTGCTTCCCTCTATCCCCCAACCTCCGTCTCTCCTCTTCCTCCTTCTCTCTATCCTCCAACCTCTGTCTCTCCTCTTCCTCCTTCCCTCTATCCTCCAACCTCCGTCTCTCTTCTTCCTCCTTCTCTCTATCCCCCAACCTCCATCTCTCCTCTTCCTCCTTCCCTCTATCCCCCAACCTCCGTCTCTATTCTTCCTCCTTCCCTCTATCCTCCAACCTCCGTCTCTCCTCTTCCTCCTTCCCTCTATCCTCCAACCTCCGTCTCTCTTCTTCCTCCTTCTCTCTATCCCCCAACCTCCATCTCTCCTCTTCCTCCTTCCCTCTATCCTCCAACCTCCGTCTCTCTTCTTCCTCCTTCTCTCTATCCCCCAACCTCCCATCTCTCCTCTTCCTGCTTCCCTCTATCCTCCAACCTCCGTCTCTCCTCTTCCTGCTTCCCTCTACCCCCATCCCTCTCATCTCTCCTCTGCCCTTCTCTCTACTATTCCAACCCCCCCCCCTCTCTTTCCCTGGTTACTGTGGGTATGTGGGACACTAACAGTGGGCGCTCGTTCCACCACCGCTCCAATCAGTGTCAGTGCAGCAGCGGCAGCAGCAGCAGCGGCGGCGAGCACCACCGGTGGGCTGGTGGAACAAGGTAGACTGGCACACCTGGGGCGTCACCCCCCTCCCTCTCCCCCCTATCCTCCCTTCCTCTCTCCTCCGTCCGTCCGTCCCTCTCTCCCTCCCTCCACCTAGCATGCCACCTCCATCGCTCATTGGCCCAGCGCTATTCCATCGCCACACCTCATTGGCCACCTGGCCTCCCTCTCTCCACTCTGATTGGGCGGCTGCGGTGCCTGCCACCTCCTCCTCCTCCTTTTACTGCTCTCCATCTCTCCGTTCCTTCACAGCACAGAACAGCAAAGTGGAGCATGCCTGACCCAACTAAACCTTGTCTTTGTCCTCTCTCTCTCTCTGGTCTCTCTTCTCTCTGTTCTCTTTCTCTTTATGGCCTCCTGTAACTCTATTAACCCACCATTCCATACCTCTTCAATTCCACACTCATCTCCCTCTTTTCTAACAGCTCTAGTATCCTCCCTTGTTCCCCTGCTCTCCTCTTTTCTCTATTTTTCTCTGTTGCAGAATGACACGGGAAAAGTTCTCCCTGTCATTGCAAGGATGGAACGGCCCACTGGGTGTCAGTGAATGCTGCATGGGGCACTGGACTGGTGCATGCGCTCTAAAAGGGGGGGGGGGGTATGATGCATGGTTAACACTGTAGAAGATGCTAGGTTGGGGCTTCAACTGTAAAAGCTAAACGATTGGGAACTACAATCAACTACCTGTAATGACATTTTAGATGTCATGCTTAAATGGGTATGAAAAGAGATGGACAATAGTTTGCTTTTTTTGTTGTCTTTGAGTCCACCACAATTCATAAGAATGGCATAGAAGTCTAGTGTCAGGATAGAGCTAGTACCGTCAGGTCTGGGTTGGTTGGTAGTGATGCTGTGGGACTCCAGTCGTCTTCTCTTCCCCTCTTAAGACTCTGATCAAATATTTATACTTCATACTGGCCTGCCTGCCTCTCTAGATTAGATCTACTATCCTAGACTAGACTAGACACAGAATCCAGAATTCATTCAGCCTCTTTGGAAGGAAATAAGTTTACTGAAATGTTTCTTCTTATTATGAAAAACTAACTTGTTTGGGTACTAGGCCTAAAACCTTCCTCAGAGTACAGACAGACAGACAGGCACAAGAGAGACAGGCACAAGAGAGACAGGGACAAGACACAAGCAAAGGACTGTTCCAGTTGTCTTCATTTGAAGCCTCCATCCTCCAGCTGTCTTCATGTGAAGCCACTATCCTCCAGCTGTCTTCATGTGAAACCTCCATCCTCCAGCTGTCTTCATGTGAAACCTCCATCCTCCAGCTGTCTTCATGTGAAACCTCCATCCTCCAGCTGTCTTCATTGGAAGCCTCCATCCTCCAGCTGTATTCATGTGAAGCCTCCATCCTCCAGCTGTCTTCATGTGAAACCTCCATCCTCCAGCTGTCTTCATGTGAAGCCTCCATCCTCCAGCTGTCTTCATGTGAAGCATCCATCCTCCAGCTGTCTTCATGTGAAACCTCTATCCTCCAGCTGTCTTCATGTGAAGCCTTCATCCTCCAGCTGTCCTCATGTGAAGCCTCCATCCTCCAGCTGTCTTCATGTGAAGCATCCATCCTCCAGCTGTCTTCATGTGAAACCTCTATCCTCCAGCTGTCTTCATGTGAAGCCTCCATCCTCCAGCTGTCTTCTTGTGAATCCTCCATCCTCCAGCTGTCTTCATGTGAAGCATCCATCCTCCAGCTGTCTTCATGTGAAGCATCCATCCTCCAGCTGTCTTCATGTGAAACCTCTATCCTCCAGCTGTCTTCATGTGAAGCCACTATCCTCCAGCTGTCTTCATGTGAAACCTCCATCCTCCAGCTGTCTTCATGTGAAACCTCCATCCTCCAGCTGTCTTCATGTGAAACCTCCATCCTCCAGCTGTCTTCATTGGAAGCCTCCATCCTCCAGCTGTATTCATGTGAAGCCTCCATCCTCCAGCTGTCTTCATGTGAAACCTCCATCCTCCAGCTGTCTTCATGTGAAGCCTCCATCCTCCAGCTGTCTTCATGTGAAGCATCCATCCTCCAGCTGTCTTCATGTGAAACCTCTATCCTCCAGCTGTCTTCATGTGAAGCCTTCATCCTCCAGCTGTCCTCATGTGAAGCCTCCATCCTCCAGCTGTCTTCATGTGAAGCATCCATCCTCCAGCTGTCTTCATGTGAAACCTCTATCCTCCAGCTGTCTTCATGTGAAGCCTCCATCCTCCAGCTGTCTTCTTGTGAATCCTCCATCCTCCAGCTGTCTTCATGTGAAGCATCCATCCTCCAGCTGTCTTCATGTGAAGCATCCATCCTCCAGCTGTCTTCATGTGAAACCTCTATCCTCCAGCTGTCTTCATGTGAAGCCTCCATCCTCCAGCTGTCTTCATGTGAAGCATCCATCCTCCAGCTGTCTTCATGTGAAGCCTCTATCCTCCAGCTGTCTTCATGTGAAGCATCCATCCTTTCCTTGTCCTCCTGTAAGGTTGTTATTTACAGGGATATTAGTGAGTGACTCGTAATGGCTATTAACCAGTTTGACTCTTTCTCTTATTCTTTCTCTTAATCTCTTCTTCTTCTCCTTCCGTCTTGCTTACTGTTATTTGTGTCAAGGTAAGGAGCCTGCTTGCTTCCTCTACAGGGCTAAATAAACAACATAATATTTGACCTTTGGGTTTACAGGTTGGGGTCGTGGACTAAATGCCACAATGAAACTCAACTTTGGTGTTCTGGCATGTTTTTGTCATCCTGAGATCCTCTACCTGAGAGGGAATGACAGCCAGTGATGTATAAAAACACAGAAAGGGATGACTATGTATGTGGTTGTTCTTCAGCTCAGACCACACACCATTCTGGAGTCTATCTGAGCTGTCTGAGTGGTCTACAAGCTTCTATTTATTCAGATAGAAGGCTCTGAAAAACAATAACAGTTTTATCGGAGACTTCAAACAAGATGTGAGAATGCTCTTGACACAGTTAATGACCCAATTCACCCCTTAGTGAAAAAACAGCAGGTGGAGGCAGCGGAGAGAAAACTCCACACAAATCCTCACTGCCAGTGTTCTTTGACTAACAGAACTGGTCTTTATCTGCCAGGCGTACCTAGCAAACTGCTGAACTTGCACATGTAGTTAGCCTGGTAGAAATGAGACTCTATATCAATTGAGGCAGACGTAGAGAGGAATGAAATGCTGTATAGGAAGGAGAGGGAAAAGCACAGGAAAGGAAAACTGTTAGTGTTGCTCTCTCCACACACACCGCAATGTTTTGACTTCTAAAGTGTGGGCTCTTCTGTCTCGTCTCTGTGTCATCTCCTCTCGCGGCCTCAAACACACTTTGAACAGGCCTCCCCTGTGTGAGAGGAGCTCGCTTCCCCTGTGGGAGAGGGGCTCGTTTCCCCTGTGGGAGAAGGGCTCGCTTCCCCTGTGGGAGAGGGGCTCGCTTCCCCTGTGGGAGAGGAGCTCGCTTCCCCTGTGGGAGAGGGGCTCGCTTCCCCTGTAAGAGAGGAGCTCGCTTCCCCTGTGGGAGAGGGGCTCGCTTCCCCTGTGGGAGAGGAGCTCGCTTCCCCTGTGGGAGAGGGGCTCGCTTCCCCTGTGGGAGAGGGGCTCGCTTCCCCTGTGGGAGAGGAGCTCGCTTCCCCTGTGGGTGAGAGGCTCGCTTCCCCTGTGGGAGAGGGGCTCGCTTCCCCTGTAGGAGAGGGGCTCGTTTCCCCTGTAAGAGAGGGGCTCGTTTCCCCTGTAAGAGAGGGGCTCGCTTCCCCTGTGGGAGAGGGGCTCGCTTCCCTTGTAGGAGAGGGGCTCGCTTCCCCTGTAGAAGAGGGGCTCGTTTCCCCTGTAAGAGAGGGGCTTGCTTCCCCTGTGGGAGAGGGGCTCGCTTACAATTCCTCCAGAAATGAGTTTCTAATGTCAAGCCTTAAAAAAAACACTGCTGACTTTGTGTGCAAGATAGAATGAGATACATAGAGGGGAGAGAGAGAGAACGAGAGAGTGAGAGTGATAGATTAAGAAAAAGAGAAGAGAGTAAGAGAACTACAGAGAGAGGGAGAGAGCTACATAGAGAGAGAGCTACAGAGAGAGAGAGAGAGCTACAGAGAGAGAGAGCTACAGAGAGAGAGTTACAGAGACAGAGCTACAGACGGAGAGAGCTAGAAAGTGAGCCACAGAGAGAGAGCTACAGAGAGAGAGCTACAGAGAAATAGAGCCACAGAGGGAGAGAGAGCTACAGAGAGAGCCACAGAGAGAGAGAGAGCTACAGAGAGACAGACAATTACAGAGAGAGCTACAGGGAGAGAGAGAACTACATAGAGGGAGAGCTACAGAGAGAGAACTACCGAGAGAGTGAGAGAGCTACAGAGGGAGAGCTACACAGAGAGAGCTACAGAAAGAGAACTACACAGAGAGAGAGCTACAGAGAGAGAGAGAGAGCTACAGAGAGAGAGAGTTACAGAGAGAGCTACAGAGAGAGTGAGAGAGCTACAGAGAGAAATAGCTACAGAATGAACAAGAGAGTTAAAGAGATGGTGAGCTAAACAGACAGAGAGCTACACAAAGAGAGAGATACAGAGAGAGAGAGAGCTACAGAGAGAGAGAGAGAAAGAGAGAGAGAAAACTGCAGAGAGAGAGGGAGCTACAGAGAGAGAGCCACAGAGCGAGAAAGAGAGCTACAGAGTGAGTGAGAGCTACAGAGAGAGAGCTACAGAGAGAGAAAGAGCCACAGAAAGAGAGAGAGCTACAGAGAGAGAGAGAGCGAACTACAGAAAGAGAGAGCTACAGAGAGAGAGAGAGCTACAGAGAGAAAGAGCCACAGAGAGAAAGAGCCACAGAGAGAGAGAGCTACAGCAAGAGAAAGAGAGCTACAGAGAGAGAGAGCTACAGAGAGAGAGCTACATAGAGAGAGAGCTACAAAGAGTGAGCGCTACAGAGAGAGACAGACCTGCAGGGAGCGAGAGAGCTACACAGAGGGAGAGAGCTACAGAGAGAGAGCTACAGAGAGAGAGAGAGAGCTACAGAATGAGAGCTACACAGAGAGAGAGAGCTACAGAGAGATCTACATAAAGAGAGAGCCACAGAGAGAGAGAGAGCTACAGAAAGAGAACTACAGAGAGAGAGAGAGCTACAGAGAGAGAGAGCTACACAGAGTGATAGGTACACAGAGAGAGAGCTACAGAAAGAGAACTACAGAGAGCGAGAGCGAGCTACAGAAAGAGAGAGTTACACAGAGAGAGAGGTACAGAGAGACCTACAGAGAGATTGAGAGAGCTACAGAGAGAGAAAGAGCTTCAGAGTGATCAAGAGAGTTAAAGAGAGAGAGAGCTATACAGACAGAGAGCTACACATAGAGAGAGAGATACAGAGAGAGAGCTACAGAGAGAGAGAGAGAGAGCTACAGAGAGAGAGATACAGAGGGATAGAGAGAGCTACAGAGAGCAAACTACAGAGTGAGAGCTACAGACAGAGAGAGAGAGTTGCAGAGAGAGAAAGAGCTACAGGGAGAGAGAAGCTACAGAGAGAGAGAGCTACAAAAAGAGAGAGAGAGCTACAGAGAGAGAGATACACAGGGAGAGAGAGAGCTACAGAGAGCGAACTACAGAGTGAGAGCTACAGACAGAGAGAGAGAGAGTTGCAGAGAACGAAAGAGCTACAGGGAGAGAGAAGCTACAGAGAGAGAGAGCTACAAAAAGAGAGCCACAGAGAGAGTGAGCTACAGAGAGAGAGAGAGAGCTACAGAAAGAGAAAGAGAGCTACACAGGGAGAGAGAAAGCTACATAGAGAGAAAGAGCCACAGAGAGAGAGACAGCTACAGAGAAAGAGAGCTACAGAGAGAGAGCAACCTAGCGAGAGAAAGACTTACAGAGAGAGAGAGAGAGCTACAGAGAGAGAGCTACAGAGAGAGAGCTACAGCGAGAGAGAGAGCTAAAGAGAGCGAGAGCTACAGAGAGAGAGCAACAGAGAGAGAGAGCTACAGGAAGAGAGGGAGCTACAGAGAGAGAGAGCTACATGGAGAGAGAGCTACAGAGAGAGATAGAGCTACAGAGAGAGAGCTACACAGAGAGACAGAGCTACAGAAAGAGAATTACAGAGAGAGAGAGCTACAGAGAGAGAGCTACACAGAGAGAGAGCTACAGGGAGAGAGAGAGAGCTACAGAGAGAGAGAGCTACAGAGAGAGAGCTACACAGAGAGACAGAGCTACAGAAAGAGAACTACAGAGAGAGAGAGCTACAGAGAGAGAGCTACACAGAGAGAGAGCTACAGAGAGAGCTACAGAGAGAGAGAGCTACAGAGAGAGAGCTACAGAGAGAGAGCTACAGAGAGGGAGAGCTACAGAGAGAGAGAGAGAGCTACAGTGAGAGAGAGAGCTAAAGAGAGCGAGAGCCACAGAGAGAGAACAACAGAGAGAGACTACAGAGAGAGAGCTACACAGAGAGAGAGATCTACAGAGAGAGAGAGAACTGCAGAGAGAGAGATAGAGAGCTACAGAAAGAGAGAGATACACACAGAGAGAGAGAGCTTCAGAGAGAGAGAGCTACAGAGAAAGAGAGCTACAGAGAGTGGGCTACAGAGAGAGAGAGAGCTACAGAGAGAGATAGAGAGCTGCAGAGAGAGAGAGAGCTACAGGGAGAGAGAGCTACGCACAGAGAGAGAGAGCTATAAAAAGAAAGCTACACAGCGAGAGAGAGCTACAGATAGAGAGCTACAGAGAGAGCTACACAGAGAGAGATCTACCTGGAGAGAGAGCTACAGAGAGAGAGAGCTACACAGAGAGAGAGCTACACAGAGAGAGAGAGCTACAGAGAGAGAACGAGAGAGCTACAGAGAAAACGAGTTACACAGAGAGAGCTACACAGAGATAGAGCTACGTAGAGAGAGAGAGAGCTACAGAGAGAGAGCTACAGAGAGAGCGAGCTACAGATAGAGAGCGCTACAGCGAGAGAGCGAGCGCTACAGAGAGAGAGAGCTAAAGAGAGAGAGCGCTAGAGAGAGAGAGCTACAGAGAGAGAAAGTGCTACAAAGAGAGAGCTACAGAGAGAGAGCGACAGGGAGAGAGAGAGCTACAGAGAGAGCTACAGAGAGAGAGAGCTACAGAGAGAGAGCTACAGAGAGAGAGCTGCAGAGAGAGAGTGAGAGAGAGAGCTACACAGAGAGAGCGCTAGAGAGAGAATGCTACAAAGAGAGAGCTAGAGAGAGAGAGCTACAGAGAGATAGCGAAAGAGAGCTACAGAGAGAGAGAGCTACAGAGAGAGAGCTACAACAGGAGAGAGCTGCACAGAGAGAGAGAGAGAGAGAGCTACGTTGAGAGAGCTACATTGTGAGTGAGCACCACAGAGAGAGCAAGAGAGCTTCACAGAGAGAGAGCTACAGAGAGAGAAAGAGCCACAGAGAGAGAGAGAGATTCAGAGAGAGAGCTACAGAGAGAGACAGCTACCTAGTGAGAGAGCTACAGAAAGAGAGCTACATAGAGAGAAAGCACTATAGAGAGAGAAAGAGCTACAGAGAGAGAGCTACAGAGAGAGAGAGAGCTACAGAGGGAGAGAGAGAGCTACAGCGAGAGAGAGCTACAGAGAGAGAGCTACCTGGAGAGTGAGCTACATGGAGAGAGAGCTACAGAGAGAAAGTTACAGAGAGAGAAAGAGCTACAGAGAGAGAGAGCTACAGAGAGAGATAGAGAGCTGCAGAGAGAGAGAGAGCTACAGGGAGAGAGAGCGCTACGCACAGAGAGAGAGAGCTACAAAAAGAAAGCTACACAGCGAGAGAGAGCTACAGAGAGAGAGAGCTACCTGGAGAGAAAGCTACAGAGAGAGAGCTACAGAGAGAGAGAGCTACAGAGAGAGAGAGAACTACAGAGAGAGAGAGAGCTACAGAGAGAGAACGAGAGACTACAGAGAAAGAGAGTTACACAGAGAGAGCAACACAGAGATAGAGCTACCTAGAGAGAGAGCTACAGAGAGAGAGCTACAGAGAAAGAGAGAGAGCTACAGAGAGAGAGAGAGAGAGCTAATGAGAGAGAAAGAGCTACAGAGAGAGAGAGAGCTACAGAGAAAGAAAGCGCTACAGAGAGAGAGAGATCTATAGAGAGAGCTATAGAGAGCAAGAGCTACACAGAGAGAGAGAACTACAGAGAGAGAGAGAGCTACAGCGAGAGAGCTACAGAGAGAGAGAGCTACATAGTGAACAAGAGAGTTAAAGAGAGAGAGAGCTACAGAGATAAAGGACTACAAATGATGATGTGACCACATTAGACTGTGAATGGGACTCAGCAGTGGCGCTAGGAAATAGAGACAGACGGTGTTACACTGACAGGTACAGAGGAGAGAGTGGGACGGTGTTACAGAGGAGAGAGAGTGGGACGGTGTTACAGAGGAGAGAGAGTGGGACGGTGTTACAGAAGAGAGAGAGTGGGACGGTGTTACAGAGGAGAGAGAGTGGGAAGGTGTTACAGAGGAGAGAGAGTGGGACGGTTTTACAGAGGAGAGAGAGTGGGACGGTGTTCCAGAGGAGAGAGTGGGACGGTGTTACAGAGGAGAGAGTGGGACGGTGTTCCAGAGGAGAGAGTGGGACGGTGTTACAGAGGAGAGAGACTGGGACGGTGTTACAGAGGAGAGAGAGTGGGACGGTGTTACAGAGGAGAGAGAGTGGGACGGTGTTACAGAGGAGAGAGAGTGGGACGGTGTCTGTGTCTTGGTAGAGGCACCATTTCAGGCTCTAGCCCTGAAGGGGACCGAGGGGACAGGCTCCAGTATAAGCCCCAAATTAATTTTCTATCTCTGCCTCGTTAACTAATTAACCAGTTCCTCTTAATGAGGTTCTGTTGCTCGCAGCAACCCACATCAACTCTCGCTGGGCCTCCTGTGCCACACCGAATGAGACAGTTTTAACCCAGGAATAGTTCTGTCTGTACCCTGTGACACAATGGATACGGACAGGATGGATACGGACTGTCTGTGGAATATTTCCCCTCTTGCTGAGGATTATGGGTATTATGCTAAACAGACCACTGTCTTTAGTATGAACAAACCTCCTCTCCTCTGTAAATCTGCAGAGGAGTGTTGTGAATATCAGGGTCTGGTGGACCAGTCGTTTATAACCCGTCTAAAGATCTCAGCGTTTACTAGCTGGACCATACCTCTTGTTACATACGACTGTCTGATCCCTGTTGGATAATTTTTCTACTCGTGGTTGCATTTGGGTTACCCATCTTCA
>NC_042965.1:39072721-39077458 GCF_901001165.1 Salmo trutta | reverse complement strand
CACTTTCTGGAGAGAGTGCTCGGAATGGTGTGGGGAAAAGTGTGTGTGCGTGCCTGCGTGCGTGTCAAATGAGGCTTCTGAGAGAGAGAGAGAGGGAGAGAGAGAGAGAGAGAGAGAGAGAGAGAGAGAGAGAGAGAGAGAGAGAGATAAAGGAGTCCTGTCATGGTGTAATGGTATTTTAGAGTAGCTTTTACCTCACTCACCGTGACAGCACCGGAAACTCTTCTGTAAACAGTAAACCCACTTAGCAGCAGATGCTGACGTACCTACTACAGTACAGCACAACCCAGACTGGGTTGAAGTATACGGCCTTCGTTGACTCATAGCAGTCTCCAGTTAAGTAGAAAACACACCGTGCCCACGAGGGGCTTAAAGGAAGAAGATGGCCGCTTGTGAACGGTGGCGATTCAACATATATAAGTAGAATTGTTGGGAAGGAACTGATTTTACATGTGTACCTGTATTACCACATGTTATGTGTTAGACAGAAACAGTCGAGTCAAGAGGATAACCGTCGTAGTGGCTTCTTCATAATGTACTCTATGGTGTACTGTACACTATGTGCTTTTGTGGGGGGGCAACGTTCCTGCAGGGTTTCTGTGAGGGTCTGCTGCATACACTTTTGTGTATTTGTGTAAAATATATGTGTTTTCAGACTTGTCTCTGATGATTGTGTTAGTGAGTGTGTGTGTGTGTGTGTGTGTGTGAGTGAGTGAGTGAGTGAGTGTAAGTAGAGCTCTGCAGAATGATTTGCAGACATGGTGTGTTTGTAACTTTTACACAGAGTTCTCTCTGACCATTCCAGCCATGTTCCTCTCCTCCGGCTCAGCGCGAGCGTGCGTGTGTGTGTTTTCTAAGTTGATTAAAAATTACAGTCCTCAGCTCATCCACCCCTCAACTGTATCACTCCAGAAGAATCTCTTCCAGTTTTAACCAGTTTTCTCACTTTTTGCTTTGACCTCATCTGACATACAGTGTATTCGGAAGGTATTCAGACCCCTTGACTTTTTCTACATTTTGTTACGTTTCCGCCTTATTCTAAAATGGATTAAATCAATTTTGTTCCTCATCAATCTATTATGAAAAAGAGAAAACATGTTTTTAGACATTTTAGCAAATGTATTGAAAATAAATAAACAGAAATACCTTATTTACGTAAGTATTCAGACCTTTTGCTATGAGACTCGAAATTGAGCTCAGGCGCAGTCTGTTTCTGTCATGGTTCCACCTGTCACTAGAGGGAGCCAGAGACCACCCTAGAGACATTAACGACACTCAGGTGTGTCTTATTTACTCATTATGATTTCCCTGTTAAAAGAGGGATGTTTTCTGTTGTGCTTTGCAGAATCTTGAATTGTTCACCGTTTGCGTTCATTTCCTGACTGCGTTTTCGAGACTTAGTGTTTGTTGTTTTTCAAGTGTACTGTGATCCTGCGGCTACCTTTTCTCAGTAAAGTATTATGTTTATGTTTATCCTTAACCACTGATTCCTTGTCTGGTCTCTTATCTTCTCCAACGTCACCACATCACAGTTTCCATGGATCATCCTTGAGATGTTTCTACAACTTGATTGGAGTCCACCTGTGGTAAATTCAATTGATTGGACATGATTTGGAAAGGCACACACCTGTCTATATAAGGTCCCACAGTTGACAGTGCATGTCAGAGCAAACCAAGCCATGAGGTCGAAGGAATTGTCCATAGAGCTCCGAGTCAGGATTGTGTCAAGGCATAGATCTGGGGAAGGGCACCAAAAAATGTCTGTAGCATTGAAGGTCCCCAAGAACACAGTGGTCTCCATCATTCTTAAATGGAAGAAGTTTGGAACCACCGAGACTCTTCCTAGAGCTGGCCGCCCGGCCAAACTGAGCAATCGGGGGAGAAGGGCCTTGGTCAGGGAGGTGACCAAGAACCCGATGGTCACTCTGACAGAGCTCCAGAGTTCCTCTGTGAGATGGGAGAACCTTCCAAAAGGACAACCATCTCTGCAGAACTCCACCAATCAGGCCTTTATGGTTGAGTGGCCAGACAGAAGTCACTCCTCAGTAAAAGGCACATGACAGCCCGCTTGGAGTTTGCCAAAAGGCACCTAAAGACTCTCAGACCATGAGAAACAAGATTCTCTGCTCTGATGAAACCAAGATTGAACTCTTTGGCCTGAATGTCAAGCATCACATCTGGAGGAAACCTGGCACCATCACTACAGTGAAGCATGGTGGTGGCAGCATCATGCTGTGGGGATGTTTTTCAGCAGCAGGGACCGGGAGACTAGTCAGGATCGAGGGAAAGATGAATGGCGCAAAGTACAGAGAGATCCTTAATGAAAACCTGCTCCAGAGCGCTCAGGACCTCAGACTGGGCAAAGGTTCACCTTCCAACAGGACAACGACCCTAAGCACACAGCCAAGATAACACAGGAGTGGCTTGGGGACAAGTCTCTGAATGTTCTTGAGTGGCCCAGCCAGAGCCCGGACTTGAACCCCGATTGAACATCTCTGGAGAGACCTGAACATAGCTGCGCAGCGACACTCCCCTCCAACCTGACAGAGCTTGAGAGGATCTGCAGAGAGCAATGGGAGAAACTCCCCAAATACAGGTGTGCCAAGCTTGTAGCGTCATACCTAAGAAGACTCAAGGCTGTAATCGCTGCCAAAGGTGCTTCAACAAAGTAGAGTAAAGGGTCTGAATACTTATGTAAATGTCATATTTCAGTTTTTTATTTATACATTTTCAATGATTTCTAAAACCTGTTTTAGCTTTTTCATTATGGAGTATTGTGTGTAGATTGATGAGGGAAAAAAAACTATTTTAATCCATTTTAGAATAAGGCTGTAACGTAACAAAATGTGGAAAAAGTCAAGGGGTCTGAATACTTTCCTAATGTACTGTACACACACACCTTTAACCTCATCTGACCTACATACATACTGTTCACACCTTTATCTCTCTGTTCTTTTTCTCTCTACCTGTTTTCCTTCCTCACTCTTTCTTTGTCTTTCTCTTCATCTCTCTCGCTCTCCTTTGCTTTCTTTCTCCATCCCTCCCCATCTTTCTCTCTTTCTCTCTCTCCATCTCTCCTTCCATCTCTCTCCCTCCATCCCTCTCTTTTTGTAGGAGGCTCAGACCACTGTTATCCATAATCCAATGGATGGAACTAAGGTACACCCCCCTCTCCTCTCTTCTCCTCTCCTCTCCTGTCCTCTCCCCCTGTCCTCTCTTCTCCTCTCCTCTCTTCTCTTCTCCTCTCCTCTCCTGTCCCCCCTCTCCTCTCTTCTCCTCTCCTGTCCCCCCTCTCCTCTCCTCTCCTGTCCTCTCCTCTCTTCTCCTCTCCTCTCCTCTCCTCTCCTGTCCTCTCCTCTCCTCTCCTCTCCTCTCCTCTCCTCTCCTCTCCTCTCCTCTCCTCTTCTGACCTCTCTTCTCCTTTCCTCTCCTCTCCTCTCCTCTCCTCTCTTCTCCTCTCCTCTCCTCTCCTCTCCTCTCCTCTCCTCTCCTCTCCTCTCCTCTCCTCTCCTCTCCTCTCCTCTCCTCTCCTCTCCTCTGTTCTCCTTTCCTCTCCTTCCCTCTCCTCTCCTCCCCTGTTCTCTCCTGTCCTCCCATTCGTCTGTTCTGTTTGATCTATTTACCCCCCTTTCTGCATCTTTGTGTGCGTGTCAGCACAGAGGCCTGTGCTGTGTCATCACAGAGGCGTGTACTGTTTGTGTGCAATTATGCACAGTTATTTATGTTTTATCCAGCACCCCGCCCAGCACAGTCCCTCCCTAATAGTGTGTGTGTATATGAATATGTAGGTGTGTGTGTGTGTGTTTGGGTGAAGACAATTTTTAAAATGCTAATGTCAACTGGAAACAAATGGTTGGTTCAGGTGAATTTAGATTTTTAGATGTAAAATAATAGCATATTGAGTTAATTGAATGTGCTCAATATTAGTCTCTAAACTCTTAGAGAAAAAGGTGCTATTTAGAACCTAATAGGGTTCTTCGGCTGTCCCCATAGGAGAACCCTTTGAAGAAGCCTTATTGGTTCCAGGTAGAACCCTTTTGAGTTCCATGTAGAACCCTTCCCACAGAGGGAACCAAAAAGGGTTCGACCTGGAACCAAAAAGGGTTATCCTATGGGGACAGCCGAGGACCCTTTTGAAAAGAGTGTACAGTTCTTCAGGGACTTGCATGTGCTACTGACCGTAATGGACAGACGTACAAAGCATACAGTATGTTTGTTTGTACCTGTTAACACCTCTCATTCAGTAATCTTTCAAATCAATCCAGTACATTTCAACCCCTCGATGTTTTACCGGGGTACAAAGTGACTTTACACTGAGGTAAACCATTACAGAATTAAATCTGTCCCTAAGGGTGTGTGTGTATGTGCGGGCGTGGGTGAAATATTGTCCCCATGTGGCCTAACTGCACCAAACCTACAGGACTTATGTAATAGCCTGAAATCAACCGTGGCCCTTGTGGGAATGTCAACAGCCTCTGCTCTGCTTCCTCCCTTGGTTGGCACTGTGAGCGTCTACAGTGTTTGTGTTCATACTGTACTGTAGCATCTGTAGCATCTGTAGCATCTGTAGGCTGTATTTATCTACTGGTTTAATCTCCCCTTGTCTATCTGTCTTTCTATCTATCAATCTGTTTGTTCCATTGTTGGTCCCTGTTAGACAGCACGAGACACACACACACACACACACACACACACACACACACACACACACACACACACACACACACACACACACAC